>NW_016107737.1:724669-745250 GCF_001604975.1 Cebus imitator | reverse complement strand
AATGGCCATACTGCCCAAAGTAATTTACAGATTCAATGCTATCCCCATCAAGCTACCAATGACCTTCTTCGCAGAACTGGAAAAAACCACCTTAAACTTCATATGGAACCAAAAGAGAGCCCGCATAGCCAAGTCAATTCTAAGCAAAAAGAACAAAGTGGGGGGCACCACACTACCAGACTTCAAACTATACTATAAGGCTACAGTAAACATGCATAGGTATCTTACAGGGGCATACTGCATAATTCTGATATTTGGGTTATGGTTGTTTTCTTCACTCGGGGACTGAGCATAGAACCCAATAGATAATTTTTCAGTACAAGATACTCTCCATACCTTTATCCTCTAGTAGTCCTCAGTGTCTATTAATCTCTTCTTTGTGTCCATGTATATTCAATGTTTATTTCCTATTTATAAGTGAACACATGCAGTATTTGGTTTTCTGTTTCTGTGTTTATTTGCTTAGGATAATGGCTTACAGCTGCATTCATGTTGCTAAAAAGAACATGATTTTACTCTTTTTCATGTGTATGTAGTCTTCTGTGTATATGTACAAAATTATCTTATCCACTGATGATGTGATTTGGATCTCTGTTCCTGTCCAAATCTCATGTCAAAGTGTAATCCCCAGTGTTGGAAGTGGGGCCTGGTGACAGGTGATTGTATCATGGGGATGGAATTCTCATGAATGGTTTAGAACCAACCCTTTGGTCCTGTTTTCCTGAAAGTGTTCTCATGAGATCTGGCTGTTTAAAAGTGTGGAGCATTCGCTGACCCCATATCACTCTTTTTCTTCTGCTCAGGCCATGTAAAACATGCCTGCTTTCCCTTGCCTTTCTGTCATGAGTGAAAGTTTCCTGAGGCCTTTCCAAAAGCCAGAGTGCTTCCTGTACAGCCTGCAGAAATGTGAGCCAGTTAAACCTCTCTTCTTTATAAAGTACCGAGTCTCAGGTATTTCTTTATAGTAGTGTAAGAACAAAGTAATACAAATGGGCACCTACATTGATTCCATGTCTTTACTATTGTGATTAGTGCTGAGATGAACACAAAAGTGCACGTGCCTTTTTGATAGAACGATTCATTTTCTTTTGGGTATGCACCCAGTAATGGGATTACTATGTTAAATAGTAGCTCTGTTTTAAAATCTTCAAACTGCTTCCCACAATGCCTGAATTAATTTGTATTCCCATCAATAGTGTATGCATTGCCTTTTCTCTATAGCCTCGCCAGCATCTGTTATTTTTTGACTTTAATAATTTCCATTCTGACTAGTATAAGACATATCATTATGATTTTGATTTGCATTTCTCTGATCAGTGATGTTGAGCATTTTTTCATATGTTTGTTGGCTGCTTGCATGTTTTATTTTGAGTAGCATCTGTTCAAGTCTTTTGCCCATTTCTTAATTGGGTAAATGTTTTTCCTCTTTGATGTTTAATTTCCCTGTCGATTCTGGATATTAGACCTTTTTCAGATGCATAGTTTGTAATTTTTTTCTCCCAATCTGTAGCCTGTTTCTTTACTCTACTCACAATTTTTTTTTTTATTATGCCAAAGCTTTTTAGTTTAATTAGGTATCACTTGTCAATTTTTATGTTGCAGTCACTTTTGGGAGTTTACCCATATATTCTTTTCCAAAATCAATATCAAGAAGGGTATTTTCTAATTTTTTTCAAGGATTTTTACAGTTTGAGGTCTTATTGACTCATTCATCTTGAGTCAATTTTTGTATATGGTGAAAGGTAGAGGACCAGTTACATTTTTCTGCATATGGCTAGCCACCTATCCCAGCACCACTTATTTAGTAGGGAGTCCTTTTCCCATTGCTATTCTTTTTCTTTATTTTTTAAATTAATTTATTTTAAAAAATTTATTTATTATACTTTAAGTTCTGGGGTACATGTGCAGATTGTGCACATTTGTTACGTAGGTATACACTTGCCATGGTGGTGGTTTGCTGCCCCGTCATCTAAATTAGGTTTTTCTCCTAATGCCGTTCTTGCCCAATCCCCCTACCCCCTGCTATTCCTCCCCTAGCCGCTCACTTCCCAGGTCCCAGTGTATGATGTTCCCCTCTCTGTGTCCATGTGTTCTCCTTGTTCACCTCCCACTTATGAGAGAGAAGATGTGGTGTTTGGTTTTCTGTTCTTGTGTCAGTTTGCTGAGAATGATGGTTTCCAATTCCATCCATGTCCCTGCAAAGGACATGAACTCATCCTTTTTTATGGCTGCATAATATTCCATGGCATATATGTGCCACATTTTCTTTATCCAGCCTATGCTATTTTCATTGACTTTGTCAAAGATCAGATGGTTGTAGGTATGCGGCTTTATTTCTGGATTCTCTATTCTGCTTCAGTTGTCTACATATCTGTTTTTGTACCAGTACCATCCTGTTTTGGTTACTGTAGCCTTATAGTATAGTTTGAAGTGAGTAATGTGATTATTGCAGCTTTATTCTCTTTGCTTAGGATTGCTTTGGATGTTTGGGTTTATTATGGGTTCCATGTGAATTTTAGAATAGTTTGTTTGTTTGTTTGTTTTTGCCTAATTCAGTGGAAAAAAGCAGACATTTTGATAACAATAGCATTGAATCTGTAAATTGCATTGAGCAGTATGGCCATTTTAATGTTATCGTTTCTTTTAACCCATGAGCATGGAATTGTTTTTTCATCTATTTTTGTCATCTGTAATTTATTTCAGATGTGTTTTGTAGTTCTCCTTGTAAAGATCTTTTACTTCTTTTTTTATGTGTATTTCTAGGTATTTCATTTTTTGGTGGCTATTACAAATGGGATTGTGTTGCTGATTTGGCTCTCAGTTAGAACATTATTAGAGTATAGAAGTACTACCGATTTTTTACACTGATTTTATATTTTAAAACTTTATGGAAGTTGTCCAGGAGACTTCTGTTGGAGTCTTTAGCTTTTCTATGTTTAGGATCATGTCATCAGAAAAGATAGTTTACTCCTTCTTTTCCTATTTAAAAGCATCTCATTTCTTTCTTTTGCCTGGTTGCTCTAGCTAAGACTTCCAGAATTATGTTGAATAGGAGTGGTGAGTGTAGTCTTGTTCTAGTTCCCAAGAGGAATAGTTTTATCATTTGCCCATTCAGTATGATGTTGCCTGTGGGTTTATTACAGATGCTTCTTGTTATTTTGAGGTATATTCTTTCAATGTCTAGCCTGTTTGGAATTTTTATCCTTAAAGGATGTTGGATTTTATCAAAGGCTTTTCTTTGCATCTAGTGAGATAATCATATGATTTTTGTTTTTGATTCTGTTTATATGGTGAATCATATTTATTGATTTGTATATGTTGAACCAATCTTGTGTCCTAAGAATAAAGCCCACTTGATCATGCTAAATTAACTTTTTGATGTGCTGCTGTAATTGTTTTGCCAGGATTTTCTTGAGGTTTTTACATCTATGTTCATTAGGAATATTGGCCTTAAGTTCTCTGTCTTTGCCAGATTTTGGTATCAGGATGATGCTGGCTTTGTAGAGTGAGTTAGGGAGGAGCACCACATCCTCAATTTTTTGGGATATTTTCAGAAGGACTCCTGTCACTTCTTTGTACTTCTGACAGATTTTCACTGTGAATCCACCTGGTCCAGTTGTTGTTGTTGTTAGATTGTTTTATTACTGATTGAGATTTTTGAGACGTAATTAGTCTATTCAGGTTCTCACTTTCTTTCTGGTTCAACATTGTGAGGTTGTGTGTTTCCAGGAATTTATTCTTTTCTTCTAGGTTTCCCTAATTGTGTGCATGTAGGTGTTCATAATAGGCTCTGAAGATCTTTTGTATTTTTGTGAGATTATTTGTAATGTCATCTTTGTCATTTTTAATTGTGTTTATTTTTATCTTTTTTTGTTCTTTGTTAACTTATCTAGTGTTCTATCAATCTTGTTTATTCTTTTGAAGAGCTGGCTCTTGGTTTCATTGATCTTTTATAATGGACTTTTGCATCTCAATTACATTCAGGTCTTCTTTGATTTAGTTATTTCTTTTTTTTTTTTTTTTTTTNTTCCTCTAAGTGTGACATTACATTGTTAATTTGAGATATTTTTAACTGCTTGATGAAGGCATTTAGCACTGTAAAGTTTCCTCTTAACACTGCTTTAGCTGCAACCCAATTATTTTGGTAAGTTGAGTCTTTGTTTCCATTAATTTCAAAGAATTTTTTTTTGCCACCTTACTTATATTGTTCACCCAAGAGTTATTTAGGACCACGTTTTTAATTACCATGTTTTTGTGTAGTTTTGAGAGTTCTTCTTTTTAACAATTTCTATTTTTATTGTACTGTGTTCCAAGAATGTTCTTGGAATATTTTCAATATTTTTAAATTTATTGAGACTTGCTTTATGACTGAGCATGTGGTCAATCTTAGAATATCTTCTGTACATGGATGAGAAGAATTCTGTATTGTTGGGTAAAGTATTCTGTAGATGTCTCTAATAACCAGTTGGTCAAATGTTTAGTTTAAGTTATACGTTTATTTGTTATTTTTCTTCCTCAATATTTTCTGCCTAATTCTATCAGTAGGGTGTTGAATTCCACTGCTATTACTGTGTGGCTGTGTATGCCTTTTCATAGGTTAAGAAAAACTTGTTTTATGATTCTAGGTCCTCCAATGTTAGGTTCATACATATTTATGATAGTTAAGTCATCTTTATTATTATTTAATGTCCTTCTTTGGCCATCCTGATTGTTGTTGGTTTATAGTCTGTTTTATCTGATATGAGAATAATGACTCCTGCTCTTTCATGTTTTTCCTGCTTTTTTTTTTTATTTCTCCATCCCTTTAGTTTAAGCCTGTGGGTGATGTTACATGTGCCATGGGTCTCTTGAAGACAGCAGACAGTTGGGCCATGGCTTTTTATTCAACTTGTCACTCTGTGCCTTTTAAGCAGGTGTTAGACCACTTACATTCAACATTCGTATTGATATGCAAGATTTTGATCTAGTCAATGTGTTGTTACCTGGCTGTTTTGTAGACTTAATTGTATAATTGCCTTATATTGTCTTTGTGCTATGCACTTGTGTGTTTTTGTGGTAGCAGTTATCAATCTTTCATTTCCATTTTTAGCATTCCCTTAAGGACCTCTTTTAAGGCTGGTAGAGTGGTAAAAAATTTCTTCAGTGTTTGCTTTTGTGATAATGTTTTAATTTATCCTTCCTTTATGAAAATTCATTTGGAAGAATATGAAATTTATGGTTGAAAGTTCCTTTGAAGATGCTGAAAATTGGCCCCTAATCTCTTCTGCATTGTAAAGTTTCTGCTGAGGTCTTCTGCTAACCTAACAGGGTTCCCTTTGTAAGTGACCTGACCTTTCATTCTAGCTGCTTTTAAGAATTTTTGTATGTGTTAACATTGGTGAATCTGACTACTATGTGTTTTGGAGACATTTGCCTTATGTAATATATCACAGGGGTTCTCTGTATTTCTTGAATTTGTGTGTCTAACTCTCTAGCAAAATTGGGAAAATTTTTACGGGTTATATCCTCAACTATGTTTTCCAAATTGCTTACTGTCTCTCCCTCTCTCCTTCACTCTTGGGAATGCCAGTGAGTTATAGATTTGGCCTCTTTATATAATCCTATATTCTTGAAGGTTTTTACTTTAATTCTTTTTTTTTTTTAAATTTCTGTCTGACTGAGTTAATTTTAAGCATGTCTTCAAGTCTGATATTATTTTCTCATCTTGCTCTATTTTTTCTGTTAATGCTTATGAGTATATTATGAAATTTCTGTGGTAGTAAATTCTTCAATTCCAGAAGTTTGGTTTGATTCTTTTTTTAATACGGCTAGTCTTTCAACTCTTGGATCCTTTTTACTGGGTTCCTTGTTTTCCTTGGATTGAGTTCCAACTTTCTCCAGGTTCTTGATGAGCTTCTTTGACGTTCAGATTCTGAAGTCTATATTGGTTATTTCAGTAATTTTAATCTGTTTAAGAAACTTTTCTGGGGGCCTAGTGTGTCTGAAGGTAAATTGCCAGAATTCTTGCACTTATTCTTCCTCATCTGAGATGGCTGGTATTCCTTAAACTGTGATGTAGGTTGAGTATAGACAGTTGGCTTCATTTCTGGATGCTTTTAGAAGGTCAAGGGTCTATAAAGGATCTATATTTGTGGTTGGAATTTTTTTTTTTTTTTTAGGGTTTACAGGCACTGTGTACTGCTAAAATTTTTTTGGCGGGGTTGTAATTTGGACTGTGATCCAGTAGGTAATACTTAACAATGATGGCTGACAAATAGGTATTTATTCAGTCTTATTTCAGCATGTTCACTTATGCTCTGTGATCATGGAGAAGATGGATGACGCTATATCAGCAGCTCTACTCCTAAGCCTTAAATTAGCCACCACTGATCACTGATAACACACCCATAGTTTCTTTTGTATTAGTTTGTTCTCACACTGCAAATAAAGACATACCCAAGATTGGGTAATTTATAAAGGAAAGAGGTTTAACTGACTCACTGTTCGGCATGGCTGTGGAGGCCTCAGAAACCTTACAATCATGACAGAAGAAGAAGCTAACATGTCCTTCACATGGCAGTATCAAGGAGAAGTGCAGAGCAAAGGGGGTAGGGGAATTACCTCATAAAACCATTAAATCTTATGAGAATTCACTATTATGACAGCAGCATGGAAGTAACAGGCCCGATGATATTCAATTACCTCCCACCAGGTCCATCCCACAACATGTGGGAATTATGGAAAGTACATTCAAGATGAGATTTGGGTGGGGACACAGCCAAATCATATCACTCTGTTATATGCTCCAGGCCTCCAGGCCATGGGACTCCTTCAGATAGTGGCCATGGCTGGCTGATAGGGCACATTCTTCCTGGTCTGACCCTGTGAAGGGAGGCATGTCCCATTCCTCCACCAGACCAAGAACATGGGTATCTCAACCCTCTCAGTGTTATGAGAATTGGGGCTACTCTCTACTCAGGTACATTCCATGTTGGTAAGTCTTCCCTGATTAGGAGCAGAAGCCGGGGGAGGCCACACAATCTCCTGTCTGGGTATTTTCTGGGGGAACACAGAGCTGTGCCTACCCACAGATTTCAAGTAGTGGCAGGGCCACTCTGCTGGAAGCCCAAGCTCACCAGTCTTGCCTGGCTAGCTCATTGTTGTTTGAAACAGTCAATATTTGTTTGTATTTACAAACATTTCTAGCCATTTTATTCATTTATATTTATTCTTTGGATAATTTTCTTTCTGTGTAAACACACTTAGTATTTCCTTTACTGAATGGCTTTACTGTCAGTCCAATGGCAGACACTGTTTTTGGTTTTTGTTTGTCTGAAAATATCTTCATCCTCTTCTAAAACATCAATTTCTGGGTATTGAATTTTAAGATTGCAGAGTTGTTATCAGAAATTTTAAGATATTATTTAATAGCCTTCTGGCTTTTGTTTCTGTTGAGCATTTGTCATATTTTTGCTTCAGTGAATGCAATGTGTTCGCTCTGGATTTCTTTTTAAGATATTGACTTTGGTTTTCAACAGTTTTACTGGTATATGACTGACTGTGGGTTTGCTTGTTTGTTTGTTTTTTCATTCATCCGGCTTGAGATTTGTAACTTTCTTATCTCTTACATTGAAGTGATATCTTCCAATTGTTTCATAAGGTTTTCAGCCATATATCTGCCAATATTGCCTTTCTATTTTATCTTCTTCCTCTCTCAATTTTTCAATTACATACATATTAGAACTTGTTGTTGTATCACATTTGTATCTAATGCCTTTTTCCTACTGTCCACCTATTTGTTTCTTCACATTTCAGTCTGTCTATTTTTTCCTGACTTGTCTTCCGGTTCACTAATTTTCCCTTCAGTTATCTAACCTTCTAAAAGCCTCTACTGAATTATTAGTTTCAGTTATTTTATCTTCAGTACTACAATTTTTATTTTTTTGTCAATTATACTTTTTATGTCTCCTTAAAATGTGTTTCATCTTGTTACATAATTACTTGAATCTAGTAAATATAGGTATTTTTAAGTGTGTGTCTAATAAATTTCATCTGTGTATCTCCCATGGATCTATTTCTCTTTCTCATTTTCTTTTATTGACATTTCAGTGAAATAGTGTCTTGCTATGTACTGGTTTATATGTGATTCTCATATATTGCATATAAATTTGTAGTAAAATAATTTTTAAATTAGATTACATTTCTTACAAGATTTACATTTTTTTTTTCTGTATGATTGCTTTTATTGAGGGCAAATACGCTTTTTTTTTTTAATCTAGTTGCTTGTCATCCTCCATAGCACATGACAACATACCTCTAGGAACCAAACTATCTAATGTCCAGAAGTCAGTAAGGGGTTAATTGGACAATAAATGCATTCACCTTAAGGTATTACATACCAGTTTTATAGTCCAGAATTGAGTGCTACAGAAATGGAAATATACTATTTTTTTTCTGTAGATATTATCACCTTTTACATCTTTTTCTTGTACTCATTGAGTCAGATGTCTACCTCTACCTAGTTCATTCACTTCTTACACTGACCCAGGGAGGAGAGAAGATCCTGGATTCACAGAGCCTAAAAGAGAAAAGCAGAATATAAATTAAAAAGCATAATAAATTAAAACACTTTATGATAAGTGATGTTAAGACTTGTGGACTGTCTGCAAGATATTATTTGCTTCATGTGACAGAATTTATTAAATCAATTCAGTCCTAGAGGTTGGCATATAAATAACTCTACCATTATATACATGCTTAGAAATATCCTCTGAACACAAAAAGGAAAACCAGGTAAAATAAGTGATCTAATATGATGTTTATCAAAATGCAGGATGTGTGTTTCCAAAGTGTTATAATTAAATAACATTAAATCACAGACTAAAAGAATTACTCCTTTTAATTTTTTTCAGTACTGATTATCTCAAGAGAAAGTACAAGGTATTGTTTTACTTGTTAATCTCTTCTCTTAAAGAAAAGTGTACACTCCCAGATCTGAGCATTTGGCAGGCAAGAGTATCCAGCTAGAATTTAATAACATTACTCTTGTCTGTTGTTTTTTTAATTGCGTTTGTTTGTATTGTTACATTTTATTTATTACAAGTGGCACAAGTTTTCTTTCTGTGTCAGTGATTTTTTTTTTTACTTCTAAAGATAGTATGTTAGTTAAAAAGTGAATCAATAGAAAATGTTAACTATTAGGTTGGAGCATAAGAAACGCTCAGTATTTATCAATTTTTGAACTGCAAAAATGGCAATATTACATGATGCAAACTAATTTTAATAATACAGGTGGGATGTGATAGGGAACTTTTGTGGTGATGTAGGAGAATGGCTGAAATCTGTGAATACTTAAACAATGAGTACCTTTGACAGGCGTTCTTCGAGTAACATTGACAAAAAGAGCTTTTCTTTTGGCCTCTCGTTATGTGTGCAAATTATTTTATTTTAACAAGGAGAGTGAGAACTGACTTTGATTTCAGGCTTCAAGCCAGCAATGACCCATATACTGTCATTCTCTAATCTAGTATATTAATTCACCAGATATTGGAAAGAAGTAGCAAAATTAGAGGTTGAACACTATGCCATGGGCCATGAGCTCAAATGTGACTTCAACATCTAATTGGCTTGTAAACCTAAAAGTTTGAGATTATTTAGAGAAAGCTACTTTATAATACAAATAAAAGGCATAATAGTCTAATTAAAACCACAATGTGAACTGAGCAAAGACCATTGGGGAAAAGAGGGTGGAGGGAGTTGTTAGCAGAGTTGATCCTCATCAATTACCAAGCTTCTGTAGACAAAAACCCTATTTCTATTATAATTCAGCTGTTAGGTCTTATTGCTAGATGAGCTATATCAAGAAGTTGTAGAAGGAAATTGCTCACAACCAAAGGGCTGGTACAGAATACAAATGAAAAAAAAAATCAGAGCTATCAATATATAATCTCTGAAAGTGAGATTTCAGTGCTAAAAATCAGAAAGTTATGAAATGGAAAAGCAAATTATAAATGCATTCCAAGAATGTGAGAAAATGAAAATGGAAGAGAACTTGAGGAAAAGCTTCTTAAGAGGGAAAAAAAATTGACGCCTCTATCACTAGTTCATCTTTTCTTGGTCAGAGAATTTACCCAGCCCTTTCCCGTGGCCGTGAAAATTGATGCAGTGTTACATATACATTTTAAATGTAAAATGAAGGAAGAAAATAAATAAGTGAGGCCACAATTTCCAAACCAAGAGAAAGAGAAAATGGAACATCATAAAATTATACAAGCAAAGAGGAAAATCAATAAAATTCAATGCAGCACAGCTTCCCACTCACTTCTGAGCATACAAGGTCCGCTCATCTGGAATGCAGCAGGTGTATGGTATATGTTATAAATCTTGCAATTCTTCAGAAATATTATCTATCATTAGAAGCACTAAAAAATACCAGTGGGCTTCACTAATTGTGGTTTTTGCTTTCATCCAGACTTGGGTATTGAGCAGCTTCCTGGGTACTCTGTATCTGTGTTAGTCAGAGAGGAGGTAGATAGATACTAAAGACAGTGTCCTTATCATAAATTGCTGCCTCTCACTCTCTCAATCCTGAGTCAGAGAATATGAGAATGGAGAGAGTCTCTTTTACTGCTCCTCCAGGTGCAACAATCCCAGGACATTAAGATCACACCACTTCATTCTATACCTGTGATTGACTGTTTTAATAATTGCAAAATTGGCTTCTCATAAAGATAATCTGAGAAGTCTTTATTCATGTAACTTTTTTGAGCCTCACCTTCACCCCCTTACCCCAAAAGTGATACACCTTGGAGTTTCCATAAATTTACATTTATTAAAAATGGTGTACTCTGATATAGGCAGTCATGGAAACCCACTTGCGCATCACTGTAGAAAAAGCCTCATTCCTCCCTTTAATCCTTATAATGCGCAAGATTTATACCATGCTGCACTATCTTTGAGGAAAATAATCTCTATAAAATTCTTCCCTGCCCTCCCAAAGTTGTGAAAATCTCCCACCTTAACTAATCTCACCTCCTCCAAATATGTTCTTCAAGTGTCTCATCCATTTTCTTTTAGTCTCTTATTAAATTCTAGTGTCTTATGTCCATTAAGTTTTGACATAAATATTGCATGATGTAAGATGATTCTGAAGGCTGGCTAGCCTTTACTGGCATCAGATTTCTCCCAGCTTGAATTTATGTCTGGAAAAAGCTGGAAACTTATTTTTACTATTGAGCCTAATAGGCTGACNAAAAAAAAAAAAAAAAAAAAAAAAAAAAAAAAAAAAAAAAAAAAAAAAAAAAAAAAAAAAAAAAAAAAAAAAAAAAAAAAAAAAAAAACTTGTTTAAAATTCTTAGCCATTGAGCATTATGAAAAAATCTAAACTGCACTATTCCAAATTTCCCAAGTGGTTCAGTATAAGCATTTCCTCACGTTACTTAAAGCATTACAGAGAATTCCAATAAAGTTCCCGTGTTTGGATCAACATTCTAGCAGATTTCACTGCACTGCTCCTGCTGGCTGGAATCTTGCCTAAGACAGACTGTTTAGTGGTATGCTCTGTTGTATGGCCTAGCAGGAGAGTGCTAAGTCTTGTCCACTTGTTATTTCATGGCTCCTCACTACACCCTATCTTATGGACATACTATGATGAATTCAGGATGTCAGGCCATATTTTTACTACATGCCACAATATATGAATTCTTTGGCTAGGTAGAAAGTGGCACAAACAAGTCAGGTGTCCTAGACACACCTCTGCTGCTAGTAAATAATGTGATAATATAGGCTGTATCTCTCTGGTCTTCAATATACTTAGCCACCAATAGATGGCATGGGTCAAGACAAATAGCTTTCAAGCTTTTCCTCAGATACACCAAACAATATAAAAAACTCATCTAAATAGAACATTACCAAAACCAGTAGCAAACTCTTTAATATTCATCCTTTCTCCCCAACAGAATGGTAGCAGAGGTAAACATAACCTATCCTGAATTAATGTATATTATTCTCTTGTTCATCTTTAGAATTTTAAAGTGTTTGCAGCCTTAAAAATAGATGTTCTTAGTTTTGTGTATGGTTGATATTTAGTCTCATAAAATATATTCTTAAGTGACTTGTTTACATTCATTATTATTCTCTTATAAATAGAACAAAATGTTTATCTTGTTTCTTCTGTTGTGGGATATTTGTATTAGACCCAGCTACTTCTATAAAAGTTTTAAATACCTATCTTAGTGGCCATGTGTGTGAGCTTTTCAAAAGTGTAAAGAAACAATGTTGTATCTTTGGGTATACTCATCTTTAACTTTACCAGGCCATTTCAAATTACTTTTAAAATTAGTCATATCAATCCATACGCCAAATAGCTCTGTATGAAAATTCCTGTTGTTCCAAATATTATCAATGTTTATTATTCCTGGTTTGTTTTTAAATTTTTTGATGTTATATTGCTTTCACCAGCAGCAACAATTAGACAGGGTTTGATTGCAAAAGAAGACTCACAGAACCCAATGTCAAAATGTTTACAAATTTATGTTTCATCATAGAATAATAATACAAAATAATAACAAAGTAAGGATATGTATCAATGACAAAGGCTGCCTCATGGCAAAATTAGAAATGGTAGGTGTGAGTTCCAGTTGTCTTCTCCTGTAAAGGCCATACTGAATACATTTTTTTTTCTCTTAGTCAGGGTCAACTGATATGTACAAGGCACACCTCAGAAACAGAAAGTGCAACAGAAAGTTTTATCCCAGGCTTCTTATACCTTCTTGATCACACAAGCACATTTTTTTGCTACATATAACCATTCTCAAAGGCACACCATTGTCTGGGGGGTGGGGAGGTTCTCACCAAAATCAAATGAAAATCATCAATGCCCTTGTTGTTAATAAATAAGTAGTGACAATCTGTTACAAGTAAGCCCTCTTATATTATATTTCTCATAAAAGTTACATATTTTTCTGTTTGATTGCTATATTCAATGCAAAGATACCTTTTTTAAATCCAGTTACTTGTCATCCTCTACAGCACATGACAACATACCTTTAGGAACCAAACAACCTAATGTCCAGAAGTCAGTAGGGGTTACTTACTCTTCAAGTTCATAATCATAAAACAGCACTACTAACCAGTATGTTTTATGCCTTTCCTGGGAATCAGCTCAGGACAATTTCAGGCCTCTATACATCACTATTCTTGTAATGTGCTATTTCTTAATAACTAGTAGACAAATTCATATATTTATTGGCTGGTTGAAATTTGTTTTCTAAGAAATTCCTGTTTATACCTTGGATTATTTTTTCTCTTGAGTTTTTATTTCTTTTTAGTGTTACTATTTAGGAGTCATTTACATATTTTGGATACTAATTCTTTACTAAAATCTGCTCTCTCATCTTCAAGTTTAATTTGCCATTCATGCATGATTTCATTTTATCATTCATAGTTTTACCTGTCTTTTGGATTTTTGCTCTGTCTGTATTGTATTTCAAATGCTTATTTGAACTCATTTTCTTATGAAGTAATTCTTTCTAAAGTTATGTTTCATTAATTGTTTAACTGAACTAATTAATGTTGCTGCATAAAGTATTACAAAACCCAGCAGCGTATATCAATGATGATTTATGATCATCCACAAGTCTATGGATTACCTGGAGATTGGCTGATGTTTGTTGGGCTCAACTAGAATGTGCTAATCTGAGGTACATGTGGATTAGTTGGGGGTTGCTAGATCTAGTCTTGGCAGCTCAATTGAGGTGACTCTGCTCCATGGGATTCTCCTAACATGCTTTTCTCATGATGACGGCAGAAACATAGAGAGCCAATGAAAACACACAAAAGAAACCTCTGAAGGCCTGAGTTCAAAAGTGGCACCCATTACATTTACTTCACTACATTAGCCATAGTAACCACTATGGCTGAAATCAAAGTTAAGATGTAGGGAAGTATACTAAATTTTGAGTGGAGGAACTATTAAATCTTATGACAACTGATGTTGATCTGAGGAAGACTGGAGAATGTGCTGTCAATTCAATTGACCATATTTATACAGAGTTGTGATAATATTTCAAGTATCAATTTGGCTGGGCAATATGGTGCCCAGATATCTGGTCACACATTATTCTGCATATTCTGTGAGGGTGCTTTCTGGATAATATTAACATTTAAGACAGTGAATTTTGAGTAAAGCACATTGCCTACCACAATGAAGATGAGTCTCAGCCAATCAGTTAAAGATCTGAATTAGAAGAAAAACCTGACCATTTTCCCTGAACTCCAGCCTGCTGATTCACTGTGTGGATCCTGGATTTGCCAGCCTCCATGATCACAGGAGTCAATTTCTTCAAATAAATCTCCATGTCCTCAATACATACTATTGGTTCTCTTTATCAGAAGAACCCCGACTAATACATTACATTTCCATTTATTTTATTCTTCTTTTCAGAATTATTTCTGGTCATTTTTTTTCAAAATTTGATTAATCAGTTGGTTTTTCATCTCTTTAAATATATGTCTAATGCATTTAGGTATATTTAACATTAAATATGTTTTATATATTTAATTATGTTTAACACTTAAATATATTTCCTAAGTATCACCATTAAATACATTTATAATTGTATACCTAAATATATATTTAAATATATTTGGTATGCATTATGCTAAATTCCAAGCTGAAGTCTTTGATTTTATGGAATTTTTTTGTGTTTATCTTCATTATGTCTTATTTTGTTTTCTTCTGTCTTCTTTGAAGATATTTTCTATCTTTGATATATGACTGAATAGAATATACCTAGTTACAGATATTTTAGGTGTAAAATATACATCTTTCTTGATACTCTCTGAGCTTTTAGGAGCTTTGTGATTTAATTTCTATATTAATTTTAGAAAATTCCAAGACATTATTACATCAAAAATTCATTTTTTCTTTTTCCTCTTCTTTTGTTATTTTAATTACACACACTTATACCTTCTGCAATTGTTCCAGAGTTCTTACATATTATGTTGCATTTTAAAATTATTTTTTCTTTGCATTATAGTGTTAGAGGTTTCTATAAAACTCAACGTATTTTATTTCTAGTATATTCTTCAGACTTGTTCTTAGAATTTCCATCTATTTATTGCATGTTGCTTATTTTTTTCCATTGCAATTTTTAGCATGTTAATTGTAGTGATTTTAATTTCCTGGTCTATTCCAATATCTGCTACACTTAAGTGTTGTTTTGATGTTCACTTGATTTTTTTAGACTGTGTTTTATCCTTTACAATCCTTGTAATTTTTTTTGGTAAAAATTAGGTGTGATGTGTTACATAAAAGAAATTGAGGAAATAGTTCTTTATATGAAGTTTTATGTTTACTTGACTAGGAATTAGGCTGTCTTTCAGAAAGTAAAATTTCCTCTAATGCTCCTGTCATCATTGGGTTTCCCTAGGGGCACCTACTTAAATAGGATCTGAGGCTTCTAGTTTTCTCAGTTGTAACCCATTTTTACTATACAGGAGCCTGATTGATACAGTGGTAAGGCATGAGGGGAAGGGAAGCATTCTATCATGCTGTGATTATGTCTCAGTCTTTTGTTTAACCTGTGCCCTTGTCTATGACCCATAAAACTGCTTCTTGTCTTTTTGTTCTTCTCTCTCGTAGGTGAAACTGAAATTCTGGAGAGAGCCCCAAGTCAGTTAAGCTGTGGTAAAACTCAAGTTTGTTAGATTTTTTTGGCAAAACAACTTCTTTTCAAGATTGAGGGCAATCTTTTCTCAAGGAGAATAGAATGTTCTAGATTTATTTCACAATGGTTATTTTTTCCCCCTCTGAAGTATGACGAGAGTTTTCTACAATCTTCACCCTGATAACTTAGTTAAAGCTTTTGAAAGTAGAAATGAGAAAAGTATAGTGACCTTCCAAATGCTGAACTCCTGGAGCTTTTAATATCCAAACTAGCCCATGCTGGCCTCTGCAATCAATTACAGTTTAAGTGTTCATATGAGTACTAGCTTCAGCAAAGCCTATCTGCTTTGGGCACCTGTTGTAGGTTTTCAGAAGGTTTTGTGATTCTTGGTATCCACGTGTCTTTCCAGTTTTGCAGCAATGTTTGTCTTGTTATCTCGATTCTCTGGTATTTCCAAGGGTAATTGTAAATTTTTAATTAATTTGGTGTGTGTGTGTGTGTGTGTGTGTGTGCCTGTGGTGAGAACAGGAGTAATGACTTCCAAGGTCTTCATATGTTACACCAGAAACCACACACCTTATTTATTTATGAGCTTATTTATTTCTTCTATATATTTGTGTTTCTTTGGTGTTAGCTATTGAATTCCATAGCATTTAGGTTCAGAATGCCCACACAGAAATATGTTGAATTCTTAAAAAGTACATTTTAAGGGTTCATTAAAGAGTTCATTTCTTAAAAGACGACTGACATTTGCTTCTGCTAGACATTTGAAGGAACTCTAGTTCAGAAATATTTTACATAATTTCTAAGTAGTGCAGACCCTCTTTCCAACTGGTGTGATGGTTAACATGTATTTAAGACTTTTTAGAGAAAAGTTTTAAAGTTTTATTTTACCTAAGGCTTAAGGCTGGAATTGACAAGCTTCTTTGTTTCTTCACATGGCTTGGTATATGTGTGTCTGTGTGTATGAGTGTGTGTGTGTGTTTGTGTGTGTGTGTGTGTGTGTGTGTGTTACTCAGTATTTTACTCAGGGAATATCTTTTTTGGGAATTCCAGCTTTTTAAATGTGCCTTTTGTGACTCTACATCTTTCTATGGGTCCAAGATCTTTTCTTCTCTTTCCCCACATAGCTGTAAAAGAAGAGTTCTAGCTTACCAGGAATTTATGAGTGCTTTTAAGGAATCTTCCATTTCAGTATATTCTGTTTATGATCCCACTCTTTTCTATCCCTTGTAAACGTTCCCTATTTACTAAAGTATTGAGATGTATATATTTAAACATTTAAAAAATTAACATATTTGTAGAACAAAAGCTTCCAGTGGATCTAGTCCAGCATAGCGCTAAGAAGTCTAGTTCAGCTTTTATTTATCTCATATAGTAGGATTTTTAAATAATATTTTAAAATTAAATTTTCCATGGCTATAAAAAGTTTTTAAATCATTAAATAAGAAAGTCTTCAAGAGCATTGGCTCATCTAAAATCAGCATTGTGGTTAAGACTATGAGCTTGGGAGCCAAATTAACTGATTTTGATTTGTAGCTTTTCTAATGATTGCCTGGGTGACCTCAGGCTAGTTACTGAAGGCTAGTAACTGTGCTTCATTTTCTTCATCTGTAAAATGAGAATACTATATACTGGCATCTATTCTATAGGGTTAGTATAAGTATTAAATGAGTCAATGTATAAAAATATCATCTAAAAATGTGACTTCCACATAGCAAGCATTCAATAAACCTCAACATTTACTATTATTTTTATTGTTGCTTATTATTGCTGTTGTAGTAAGATCAGCTTTTTGAAATATACTGCCAGGCTGCAGCCATTACTTCTAGATAGGCTGGCCCTTCACAAGACACCTAAAAATAGGCCCTTTTTTTTGGCACAAAACAAATGAACACATTACTTTCAGGTATAGATGTACATACAGTTCTACAGCCCTGCTTTGTTCAAATCTGGTGTTTCTCCTTTTCCAGGAACAGAATTGCATATTTCTTAGAGAAGTAAGGTTTTCCAGCTGCTCAGAGTCCAAATTGTTGGACTGGTATTTCCTGGTTTAATTTATAGCATCAGGAAATAAAATGGAAAATTTCCATATACAATCAGTGGACGTGGAACAGAGAGGCCACTTCCACACCTACCTAGACTTGTAATTTTACCTTTTTCTCTACCATCACATAGCTGAGGACCAACAATTACTTGTGTATTTTCATATTCCATTACTCACCTCATATGTGTTAGTTACCAATTCTATCACGTGCTGCGCTAGGCACTTATGAAACTGTGTTGATTAACAACCAATCCCTCCTCTCAAAGAAGTCACCATCTAATGAGGAAACTCACCCACAACAACAATATGTGTCACAGACTATAAAAGATAGTCTATGTGGATGTGGGATGTACATAGATTATGAAGAGAACAGTGCATGTGGGAAAGCAGAAAACAAAAGTTTCACTGAATGGAAGTGGTCTTTGAGCTAAGTAAAACTGCAAAAGAGTTTTTCTCTTGGAGAGACAGGGAAAGACAATCTAGGCAAGGGGAATATTATAAGAAAAGGTATATAAGTCATCATTTGTAATTGTGTGGCATACTTGGGCTTCAGTGAGCAAACTTATATGAGGAGAATAGGTTATGCTTGAGAAGGAAGCACCAAAAAATGAGACTAAATTTAGTTGAAGAGCAGAGGTCTCATATACGGGAGTTTAAAACTTCATCCTGAAGGCAGTGGGCTTTCACAGCAGAGTGAAGCAGAGGAAGCCATCATCATATTTCTGTTTAAGAAGCGTAATACTGAATACTAAGGGTTCTCATACTGAAAACCAATTTGAAAGCAACTATGGTAGATCTAGGAGACGTAAAGTGGTCTGAGCTCAGGCAGAAGACAGTGAGAATGGAAATAAGGGGACTGAGTTGAAAGATATTCACAGGCAGAAATGACAGGACTGGATAAGTGATTATAAATGAAAGATAAGAAACGTTTCTGAATTGGATGGCACATTTACCTGACAGAGAGAACACAAAAGCATTAAAAGAACACAAATTTGTTTTTAATTCTGTGCAAGGAAAACTTCAGCAAAGATAGGTCAAATCAGCACACAGGCTTTGCCCTTGAAGCCTCGGGACCCTGTGCAGCCCAGGCTTGGCACTCCCCTGTGTCTCCTCAGAGCAGGCTCCAGGGACTCTTCCCACTCCCTGCTCAGAGCTGCCAATTCCAAGTCTGTCCCTGGAGGGTCCTCTCCCCTCGAGCCTTCCTGCACAAAGTAGCTGTCTTTCTAGCCTCCTCCTTCCTTCAGTCCCCAAAGACGAGTACACATGACATTTTCTTTAAAAATTATTATTAATCACTATAGGGAAACAGAGAGAAGCAAGAATAACAAACACAGAGGAATTACAAAGCTTAAGAAATTTTATAGATTTCTTTATTCTCCTCTTACTGAGAGTGTGACAGAGAGCCAGTCTCTGTTCCTCCTGCTTGTTTTGTTAGACCTTTATTCCTAAGGATAGAGTTCAACAATCTCCCCAAGCTTCATCTAGCCCAATCCTTTCAGAAGAGAATATGCTGATTCCTTTCTCAGAAAAGCCCTCCTTTTTAAAGCAGCTGGGCTGAATTCCCCCATATCTATACATGAGTTTGACAAATACATATTGAACACTCGCTGTCCTCCTGGCACTGTGTTAGACCCTAGAAATACAGTGGTGAAAATGATACAGTTCCTGCCCTGGAGCCTTATCCAAAAGCGGTGGAAGAATTTGAATACACATGCATTAATACACAGTGTCCTTTTCCCAAGTGAATATTGTACTCAGGTAACTTCTATGGTGGCAGAGATCTTTTAAAAAATTAGTTTTGTTTACTGCTGTATTCTCATCACCAAGAATAGGGCTTGGCACATAGCTGATGCACAACACATATGCTTTGAATCATGAAATGTACTCTGCTAAAAACAGAAAAGTCTTCAAACATTTCTTCATTGCAGAAAGGCTCCCTTTTATGATTGAGGTATTCAAGAATAGCCTTATAGAAATGATATTCTTCATATTCATAAAACTATGATGAAAAAAGGAATTCACGTATTGGAATTTATTCTACTTCATTTGCAACTTCACTTGTCTTCTGTGAAGTGTACTAAAAATATCAGGCAGTGAGTTGCACTAGTATTATCCTGCCTGTTTCAGGTCCTAAACATGCGGGGTGGATGGGAGAGGGAGGAAAAAATCATATGAAGACTTCGAGACATCACCAGGCTTCTTATATAGGGATTCAGTCTGTTTTGGGTCCAAAGCTGTCGCAGACTGTATTTTCCCATAATATCCACCAACAGATATAATCTCCTTTCAGGGTGATTTTGACATTGCTCCTATTGAAATGTGAGCTCTTAGTTCCCTCTTTTTGAATCTGGATGGTCTTGTGACTGACTAAAATGATGCTATGTGACTCCTGAGACAAGTCCATAAAAGCAACATAGGTTCTACTGGTTTCCTTGGGACACTCACCTTTGGAGCCCCAAGACACCATATTAGCAATCTGTCTTCAAGCTGCTATGCTGTGAGAAAGTTCAAACTAGCTTCCATGGAGAGAGATCTCAAGGAGAGAACAGACATAAAACTATTTGAAGAAATGAACAAGTTCGTACAGCTCCCAGCTCCTTCAGCTTCCTGTTGTTCTAGCACCAGGGCCCTACTGACAGCAATCGTACAAGATGAGCCAGAAATGCCCAGCTGGGACCTTCCCAACTGTCTGACTCACAGAAACCTTGAAATATAATAAAATAATTGTTACCGTTTTAAGTCACTATGATTTCCAGTGATTTGTGACACAGCAGTAGACATCTGGAACAATAGTAGCTGCTGAGTTGTTCTACCCAGTCCTAGCAGGAAGTATTTTTGTTTCCCAGTTGTTCCTTATTGTATTTTCAACAGCACTCACATATAGTTT
>NW_016107737.1:702256-723959 GCF_001604975.1 Cebus imitator | reverse complement strand
AGTCTCTCCCAGGACTTTAAATCTTGGAAAGAGTAAAACAATTACCAAAATAAATTTTAAAATAGAGCTTGATTCATCTCAGCTGTCATGATGAGATTATTACTCAGTGTTCTCTAGATTCTTGGCACTGTTCTGGCCCTTATCCCTTATCCTATTCTAAACCTACTTTTGTGAACTCGCCTATAATCTTATGCAAATTCCTTTTCTGCATAAATTATATACCATGAGTTTGATATACATTCTTAGATAATCCAAACCAAATTTTGAGTTTTTATTTCCAAACTGATCAATCTACACAAGTAATGATACCAAACAGATGCTGACTCTCTACCTCTTACTGGAGAGAGATTATTTTTGTCCTTGACAACTTTTGCTATTGTTTTGCTGTGGTTTGTCTCCACCAAAACTTGTGTTGAAGTTTGATCCCTAGTGTGGCAGTGTAGGCAGGTAGGACTTAGCATTAAGTGTGTGGACCCTGGGGGGTAGATCCCTCATTAATAAATTAATGCTTTCTCAAGGTTGTGAGTGAGCTCTTCTGCCACAGAATTGGATTCGTTTCCGTGAAACCCAGTTGTTAAAAGGAGTCTGAATTCCTCAGTTTCTCTCTCTTGCTTCTTCTCTAGCCATCTGATCTGTTTTCACAGGCTCTTTCCTCTTTCACTCTCTGCCATAAGTTGAACCAACAAGAGATATCACTGCACAATCTTGAGCCTTACAATCACCAGCATTGTGAGCCTAACAAACCTCCTTTCTTTAGAAATTTCCCAGCCTCTGGTATGCTGTTATAGCAACACTATATAGACTAAGATATTTTTACATGTGATATTCCCCAGACAAATTGATGTTCAGGGCCTGCTAATGGCAGAAATTCTTATTCTTCTCTCTTTTTGTATGCCAGAGATATTTAATATACTTACATTTACAAATGAATACTTATTCCTCATAGAAAATTATGGAAAACTGACATAAAATAGAGAAGAGAAAGAAAAGAAGGAATACAATTTTTCCATATTACTAAGAACAGACAATTAAAACTATGCCCAATTTGAAATAATTTAAGTAAGAAATGAGTTGGCTCATATAACCAAATTGCATGCAGGGCAAGGATGACGCTGTTTTCAGGGATGACTGGATCTAGGGACTGAACATGTCAAGATTTTTCTCCACATTCTCATCTCTGCTCATCTATGTGAGAAAATTTTACTTTCTCCTATATCACAAGAGCTTCCTTAGACAGCTTAGGGGGTGGAAAGATTTAACCACAGACAATTTCAGGCTGAGTCTAGCATCAGTGCTCACAGATGACCTCCCAGGAAAGAAATACCTCATCCAGCTGACTCTCTCTCTTTATTTGGCAGCTGTAATCGTCAAAGGTCCTACAAATTCCTATCCAAGTGTGAGACAACTTGACCACCCCATATAAACTAGTTGGCACAAGGCAGTCAGTTCCATTCCCCTCAGCCACTCCCTGCTGCACTGCTAGTCAGGTGTTTAACTCTTAGATAATCTTCATAATCCTCAACCTCATTTCTACTGCCATGAAAAAAATGACCCCTTGAAAACCTTCAGTGTGTTATTAGAACTAAAAATATCCATCCTTGGCTGCCAAATTCACATGATAATTCAGAATTTTCTGACATTCTTAAGACCTACGATCTTCAATTATAGAACACAGGTTACCACCAACAATCAATTCAAAGGCCTCTCACTTTTTATAGAGGGAGGAAAAAAAAGGACATATATTACATACCAAGTCCATGCTAGTTTTCTTAAATATACTCATTCTCCTTTTCCCTCAAGAGTGTAGACTGCTGCCCTAAGGTGTATATTCTAGGTTACCACAATATCTCCATCTCAAGCAAGGACACACATCTTCTATTTCAGCTGTTGGGAGTTTGGAGAACCAAAATATATGGTACTTATCTATCCCTCACCAAGGTTTGGAAACAATTAAGAGATAGGACCAGAATGACAGGACTCAATTGTTTGCTTCACTATTGAACAAAAAAACAGACTGGAGAACCAGGCTTTGATTTGCAAGCTCTATAGCTCTCTGTTCCATGCTCATCCTTTCATATTCCCTCTTGTCCTAGATTTTGGGTCATCCTCACTGAGGGATAGTAGGTGCATACAAATTCATGTAAATTTGGCTGGGCACAGTGGCTCATGCCTGTAATTCCAGAACTTTGAAAGGCTGAGTCGGGTAGATCATCTGAAGTCAGGAGTTCAAGACCAGCCAGGCCAACATGTGAAACCCCTTCTCTACTAAAAAAAGAAAAATTCACTGAGCATGGTGGCATGTACCTGTAGTCTCAGCTACTCACGAGGCTGAGGCAGAAGAATCACTTGAACCTGGGAGGTGGAGGTTGCAGTGAGCTAAGATCACACCACTGCACTCCAACCTGGGCAACAGAGTGTGACTCCATCTCAAATAGTAATAATAAAAAATTTTTTAAATCATGTAAAGTGTTGCGGGAATAAGAACAATTCCATGGTTCTTTAGTCATTTGATGGATTATCTTACTGCATAAAGAAATGTGAACCTGTGAGTATTTCTATTCCAGGAGAAAAGGTTGAAGATATAGAGAAGAAATAAGAGGGAGGAATATTATTCTTGTGGTGATAACTCCATCTAAAATATGAAGAGAGTGGCATAAGCAGTTCCTCTCGCCCAGCATACTCCTGGCTACCACAAGTGCAATGGAGATGGACGGGAACAGTAGTCTAGACTAGTCAAGACTACTATTAAGTAGTCTTGATTCACCTGAGGTTGAGCAGACTCCTTGAGTCCAGACTACTGTTAAGTATCTATCTACTTAAGTAGTATATTAGTCAAGTAGTCTGCTCAACCTCAGGTGAATCAGTGTTCTTTCCAAGTCAAATTCACCAGCCTTGAAGTTTCCACACTCTGGTAATCATCAATCCCATCATGCATCGCTCCCCATCCTACCTCATGGACCACAGAAGTCCCTCACCCAGAAGCTGTTTCCCTTCCTGCCGTCTGTCCCTAAATCTGAACTCATCATGATGCCCTGTCGAGCCCAGTCACATTGACCCTGGGCAATGGCAATTCACCATCAACAAAATATCCCAACTACATCTTCAACTTTGTCTCTGAATAGTCTTGTCCCTTTCTTTTTCTAACTTAGATATGTGTCCCCTGAGAACTTGGACTCCCACTTTCTCTCAACCACAGGCTAGATTTCTCACAATTTCACCTTCTTTGTAACTGGCAAACAGGGTTTTTTACCCTCCTAGCTTCTGATTGCCTCTTTCAAACCCTTTTCTTTCTTCAAAGACCTCAATTTCTTCAAGGTGTGTATAAACAGATGTCAGTATTTACTTCTGCTTTTTGGTGTTGCAGTTATTATTTTAGTCCTTTCTTCTTATTTATGGATGACTGTATATATCAGTTTTCAATGCCATTCTGGTCCTCATTTTTTAAAGTTCTCTATATTAATAGAACAGATTTAACCAACATACTGACCTCTCCTATCTTCTAAGTCCTCGATTCCAAAAATTTCTATCAGGTTGTACAAAAGCGATTGATGTTTCATCGTTACTTTTAATGGCAAAAACTGCAATTACGTTTGCACCAATCTAATCCTCCCACCTTACTTTAGCCTCTCACATGATCTACTCTGATATTATACCAATAACTGTACCTTTATAACTCCACATTTGTCTTACCCTTAATTTGACCAAGATCTTATTTCCATTTTATCTTCTCTGAATGCTCACTTCAGAAGTTACTTAGTACCATTGAATTTCCTAATCCATAACCCTATAATATTTCTCTTATTACCTCATTTCCATTATCACTTCCACCTAAGTTTAGCCTCGTTTCCACAGTCTGGCATCATAATCTCCTTTTTTTAAACACTCAACTTCCTTTTTCATATTTAGAACTTTTGTAATCCCTACGTGATGTTTCTTCTATGCTGTGCAACAGGTTGCCAAAAACCTAATGGCTTAAAAAATACCCATTCATTATCTCACAGCTTCTATAGGTCAGAAGTCTGAATATTATCTAGATTCTATGCTCAGAATATGACAAGGCTGAAGTCAAGTTATCAGCCAGCCTGTGTTCTTTTCTGGAGGCTGGGTTAGAGAAGGAACCACTTCCAGGCTCCAGTAGGTTGTTCGCAGAATTCTTTTCCTTGTGGTTGTAGAGTTTATGAAGCTTGCCTCATCAAAGTCATCAAAAGAGAGAAAGTGTGTCTCTGTTACATTATTATGTATCTTTAGGAAAGACGTGAGCCCTCTTTTAAAGAGCTCAACTGACTAGGTCAGACCCACCCAGGATAACCTTCTTTTTAATTAATACAAATTCAAATAGTTAGGAACCTTAACTAGATACCTGTAAATCCCTTCACCTTTTCCATATTCTGTTAGTTAGAAGTAAGCCAAGAGGAGAGAATTAAACATATGGCTCATTGGGGATTAATTTAGGGTATATCTACACAATCTTAGCAAAACCTGGATCCAGGTTTATGTTAGTTTAAATCCAACTTTCTGCTAACTGTGTACCTGTATCCAAACATACCTATATTATACATAATTTTAAAAATTGTACATTTCTCTGATTGGCTACTTTTCAAAGACATGACAATAAATCTTGAATGAGTATTTAATACAGACAATATTTATCCAAAAAGATCACTTACAGAAGACAATTTTTTTATTTTCTCTATTTTCTCAAAACTCCAAATCTTCTCACTTTTCACCCTTGGCTGTTGACTATGCCTTATAGTTAATAGAGAACTACTCATCCTTCTACTATTAAGTCTACTAGTTCCCCTTCATCTGCATGTATTCTGCCTTCCATTCTTTGTCTATTTCTAGTTAATGAAAACCCTCTCTATTTGTATCAGGAATGTCTACCCTGTGGATCACTGCCTCTGAAAATTTATTATTTGCTGGATTTATCTCTCTTTTGCTCATCAATTTATTCTTCTTCTTTAAAAATTACCTTTCTTAAAGCACAATCTCCAAGAATAGTCTCCTTAGTTTTTCTATAAATGTAAAATTATTACAAAATAAAAAGTTTGTGACTATAAGAAAATAATCTCCTTTGTCTACAGAACTTCTCTTGTTGCCTTTGAATCCACTCCCTAAGAGTTGTCTCTCTTTGCTCGGCATGCTCACCTCTCATTCTCTCCTCACCTCTTCCAATTAGACTTTGCTCATCTTATTAAGAATATCGTCTTAAGAATATCATTGACATTTCTTCCCACTCTAGTCAATGTTCAGTAATTCTGAGTATTCTCATAATTCTCTTCCATTAATCGCTCATAATTCTCTTCCATTAATCACTCCCTTCTTGAATGTATGTTTCTCTGGGATTCAATGGCACCATATGCCACTGTTTTTTCTCAGATTTTACTGTTTTCTCCTTCTCAATCTTTTCTGCTGCCTCCTCTAAAAGATGTCCCTGAGTTTTCTACCTCCACGTTTTCCCTGGGTAACTTCATCTGTTCTATGCCTTTAAATGTAATAAATCTCATAATGATATGTCTGTCACAGGACTTTCCCCAGGGATACAGACCAAACCTCCTACTTATTATACATCATCTTCCTTGAATCTTTAAAAGACATGTCAAATTTCACATGATCAAAATAGAAGTAGATTTTTTCTTTCCAAAATTGACTCTTTCCAAGGCATTTCTAGCTTATGCGATGATAAAGTTATTCACTCAATTGCTTAGTTCAAAACTTTGCAAGTCTCATCTTTTGGTTTTTTTTCATTTATACTCCACATTCAAGTTGCTTGGCTCTTAACCAAAAATATAGCTTAAATGTAATTACTCCTTTGATGGTCTTTCCTTGATTATACCTACTAAAGCGGCACCATGCTTCCTTTCATTCTTTTAACCTAAAATGCTTGCCAGGGGCTTCACTTGGGCTGATATAATATTAGGTAATTTATAAACAGAATGTTAAGATTTATCTCTTAAATTTTTAAAGCAGAATTTTGCATTGGGATTAAATAAACAAAAATGCATTTCTTACAGTTCTAGAGGTCGGGAACTCCATGACCAAAGCACCAGGAGATTTAATGCCTGGCGAGAACTCTATGCTTACTTAATATGTGGTCCCTTATTGCCATATTCTTACATGGCCAAAGGGATGGAAGTCTTCCTTAAGCCTCTTATATAAGTGCATTAGTCCCATTTATGAGGTCAGAGCCTTTATGACCTAATCACTTCCTTAAAGTCCCAATTCCTGATATGACCACAATGAGGATTCACTTTGTGTGAATTTTAAAGGGACACATTCAGACAACAGCAGGGGGCTTTTCTGCATTATATCCTTCCTTATTACAAACCTTGTGGAATAACATGAGAAAATTTTTTTTCCAGCAGAATATATAAATTATTTAATTTTATTGAATAACATGTTGATTTCTTTTGTTGAATCTTAGATTCCTATAAAATTTAATTAATAACTATGCTTGGGCAACAAATGTAAACTAGAGCAGGTCAATGTACACCGAGTCATATGCTCACTCTAATTATAGTCACTAAGTCAATGTCATATGCTAACTTTAATCTTGCAAATAGCATATTTTGCAGTGCTTTAGCAAAATGCCCTCCTGGTTTTTTTTTTCCTGGTTTCTCTTTGAAAGTTTTTTTGTCCATATGTTAAATATTAGCTTTTTAAAAGTTTTGCTCTAAGCTTTTCTCACACAGCACCTTTTCTCTCTTGATAATCCAATCTACTCTAATGGCATCATTTATCATCTATTTGCTAATAATACCAAACTTTGTCTCCATCCTACATAATACTCATAAACTCCAAATACATGCCAATGTGTGCAAATACATGTTGGATATCAAGCAATGAATGTTTAAAAGACACTTCAATAATATCTCATATTTTAAGTACTCACACTATGCCAAGTACTCACAATATGCTAAGTACTATTCTGAAATATTTACATATATTATCTTGTTTACTTTTAATAATAACCCTATGAGTTTAGTAATGTTATAATTCTATTAGCGTTCTCCAGAAAACATAACCAATATGATACAGATAGTTAGATCCTAGGTAGATAGATAGATAAAAAACACATGCATGTACATATGTGTATATAAAGATATTTATTTTAAGGAATTGACTCATTAGATCATGCAGGTTGACAAGTCCTAAATCTGCAGGATGAGTCTCAAAGAACAGCTGATGCTGCATTTCAGTTCCAGAGGCCAGGAGGCTGGAGACACAAAGAAGAGCCAGTGTTTGCCACGTAATACTCTTTTTGTTGGTGGGGGTCAGCTTTTGTTTCTATTCAGGCCTTCCACTGATTTGATGAGGCCCACCCACATATGGAGGGCAGCCTACTTTCCTCAAAGATCACCAATGTAAATGTAATCTTTTAATACCCTCAGAGGAATAGCCAGAAAAACGTTTGACCAATTATCTACTCACTAGTCGCTGTGGCCCAATCAAGTGGACATGTAAAATTAACCATTCCAATAATCTGTTAGATTTTAAATATGAAGAAATAAAGGTATGTAGAAATGAGTCATCAAAGATCATTCACCTAATACATGGTGGAATCAGGATTTAAAACTAGACACTCTGAATTCAGAGCCCATTCTCTTAACTCTCATTATTTCAAATGTGTCACTTCCAACACTGAACTCATTGTAAATCTGGGTCTCCTACTGTGTCCAGTATGTGGTTGAAAAAAATGATTCTGCTCAGTGTACAAGGGGTCTAACAAGATGTCATGTTTAATTACTCCTTCATATTAAATCAATTCATTCAAATTCAATAAATTCCTATTGTTTCTATCAGCTAAGTACATTGCTACAACAAATTTCCACAGCCAGTACTTTAATTGGAAGATCTATTTTTACTCATCACCATCAATTCCATATGCAGTATTGAGCCAGAGATACCTGATTTCGATCTCCAACTTCATGACTTTGTATACATTATTTCCTCTGACCGAGAAAATATCCCCACTTCACTGCTTCTGGACAATCATGAGTGCATGTTCACACATACACGGACAGCACCTACCTAAATCCCAGTGTTTGAATAGGCTTCAGATTAGAAATCACTTCTCTCCAGCATTATTAATTGATACAATAAGAGCTAGTAAATTGATCTCTTAAGGGATTTCCCATCCTCATAATCAATGCATATTACCTGTGCCTTAATCACCTATGGTTATAGTGTTCCCCAAAATTCATGTGTCAGTAATGTAATCTCCAATCCAACGTTGTTGGGAGGTGGGTCTTCATAGAAGGCCTTTAGGCCATGAGGGTTCCACCATCATGAGTGGATTATCACTATAAAAGAACTTGCAAGAGTGAGTTCATTATTTTTTGTGCTTCCACTTCCACCATGTGAGAATACAGCAAGAAGGCCCTCACCAGGTGCCAGTGTCTTGAACTTGGACTTCCCAGCCTCCAGAATTGAGAAATGAATTTCTGTTCTTTGTAAATTACCCAGTTTCAAGTATCCTGCTATAACAGCACAAAATGGACAAAGGCAGACATTGGTGCCAGATGAATGGGTTGTTGCTATACAACAAATACTTAAAATATGGAAGAGCCGTTGGAACTAGTTAATAGGTAGAGGCTAGAACGGTTTTGAAATACATAACAGAAAAAAAAACCTGTATTGCTATGACTGAATGATTGAGTAATTCTACTGAAGGCTCAGAGGAAGAGAAAAGTGTAGGGAAAGTCTGGAATTTCTTAGAGATTCCTTAAGAGGCCATGCCCAGAATGCTCATAGAGATACGGACAGTAAAGGCCATTCTGGTGAGGCTCAGGTAAAAATGAAGACCCAAGGTATTGAAAACTGAAGAAAAGGCCAACTATTTTATAACTTGGCTAAGAACTTCGCTAAATTATGTTGGTGTCCCAGGACTTTATGAAAATCAGAACTTAGGAGTGATAAACTAAGTTATCTGGAAGAAGTCTCTAAGCAGAAGAACTCCCTAACCTATTCAGGATGCACTTCGGCTCTTCTTAACTGCTTTTAGTAAAATATGAGAAGAGAGTAATGATTTAAAGATTGAACTTATAATCTTAAGGGAAACAGAAGATACAAATTTGAAAACCCCTTACCCTGACAATGTAAAGAATTTTGAAATTATGTTAGGGAGAGAGAATATTGTGGGTATGGCCAAAGTATTATTTGATAAAGAGATTATCAAATAATGAATATGAATCAAAAACAATTCATCAAAACAATGGGAGAATGACCCCAAAGGCATTTCAGAGATCTTCAAGGAGGTTGTGTCTTCTATCATGGCCCCACAATGCTAGGGCCTTGAGGCAGAATGGTTTAAAGGGATGAGCTCAGGGCACCTGTGGGACCCCAGGGATCATTGCCAAGGGCTGCCTTGGATTTTTATTCCCCATGTGTCAGCACATTACTCCTTGACCACCCCAGTTGTGGCCCAAATGTGCCCAAGTGCAGCCCAGGTGCATCCCAGGCCACTGTGCCCCAAAGGGTGCAAGCAGTCAGCCTTGGTAGTAACCGCATGGTCCTGACCGTGCAGGCACACAGAAAAGATGATCTGTGAAGGGATGGCTTTCCCCACCAAAAGATGTCTCCGGCAGCCTCAGGACTCTGGCAGAGATGTGCTACAGTGGTATAGCTGCCAGAGAAAGATCCAGCCCCGCTTCCCCTGCCCACAGCCTCAGACAATGCTCAGTGGAACTATGGGGTCCAGGCTACTGCAGAGACCTCCCACGAGGGCAATGCCTAGTAGGCCTGGGGAAACATGACTGCTCTGAGTCCCCAGTCCTACAGAGCCATCAGCATAGGCAGCACCAGCCTGCAAGAGCTGCAGAAACTTTATTCCAGCCCTTGAGAGTGATATGGGCAGTAGCTAGCAAAGCCATGGGCTTGGAGCTGCCAGGATTCTTGATGACTCAACCTCCACCCCAGTGTGTCTGAAAGGCAGGTCATGGAGTCAAAGAAGATTATTCTTAAACTGTGAGCTTTCGTACTGTTTGCCATTTTGGGTTTTGGACTTGCTAGGAAACTGTTACTCCTTTATTTTCTATTACTTTTGATGATGGAATGTTTATCCTATGTCTGGCCTACCATTGTGTTTTGAAAGCCCATAACTTGTGCGGTTTCACAGGCTCACAGCTGAAGAGAAATACTTCAGGATGAATTGTACATTGAATCTCACCTAAATCTCATTTAGATGAGATTTTAGACATAGGCTTTAAAGTTTGTGCTGAAATAAGTAAAGATGTTGAGGGCTATTGGTATGGAATAAATGTATTTTGCATGGAAAGGACATGAATTTGTAGGGCAAGAGGCAGAATGCTATGGTCTGAATATATCCCCTAAAATTTGTGTGTTGGAGATTTAATCCCCAATGCAATAGTATTGGGAGGTGCAGTTAATGGGAGGTGTTTCGATTAGGAGGGCCCCACCTTCATGAAGGATTAATATTGCCATAAAAAAGGGATTGTGGGAGTAGATTTTCCATCTCTATCCCTTTTGCCTTTTGTCATGTGAGAATACAACAAAGGAGCTCTCACAAGAGGCTGTCACCTTGATTTTAAACTTCTCAGCCTCCAGAACTGTGAGAAATAAATTTCTTTTTGTTGTAAGTTATTGAGTTTTAGGAATTCTGTTATAGCTACACAAAATGGACTAAGACCTGGTTAGCTATTTGATTCTTTCCCTACATGACATGCTCCTTGAAATCCTCTGTGTGTGATACAGTGCCTGTATATTATAAGCACTCAAAAAGTACTTGTTAGGTAAATACATCTCTCTATTTTTTTCTCTTATATCCACCCTGTCTTTCTCAAATTTGTAATAGCCTACTCAGGGATGCTACACTGAAATCCAGGCCCATGTCAATATATAGCACTATGAAAAGTATAAAGAAAATGCTTATTGCTCTTTAATGTTTAAAAATACACTTGGAACATTCTAGTGGCCAGGTTTTGTGTCATGAGTCAATACTTTGCCACGTGAAACTGATGATCAACTCGATCAGTCAGGAAAATGTTGAGTTTCATCTACACCAATAAGTAAAGCATGTCCAGTGGGAGCTCTATTAAGACTTCCAACATGATGTAAGAATTCCCAAGTAGTTAGATAGCACGAGCCATGAAAATGGGAGTCCGTAGGCAGAAATCATGGTTTTAGGTGTTCTGTGACAGGAAGAACAGAAGACCACATTCCATTGGCTAGAGAAAAGAAGTAGAAGAGATAAACATGGGTGGAGTAGGTCTGAGCTTTGACCATACAAACATAATTATTTTTATCATTAGAGAACAGGCATATAAGCAGTAGCAGAGGTAGCATCTCAGGAACTTGGGGGAGGTGTGTCTTAATTGCATAAGCATATGTTTGCCCACTGCTTTGTGTAGCCCTGTCACGTCATGAGCCTCAGACAGCACTTCAGAGCGCCTAAGAAACAACCACAGTCACTGTTGACTCAGGAAATTGTGAGCCAAGCCTATCACTGAGAGAGGTTGAAAGGTACTAAAAAACAACAGTAAAATTTTTGTTTTCTTTGATGATTTCTGTCCACAGGTTAGTGCTGACTAGAAATGCAGTCAACATCATTTTTTACAGGCTTTTCTATAGAGGTTCTCTGTTACCAAAGATTAGTTAACAAGAGCTTTTTGTGGGCATAGAATATTCCATTTTGCTTCCTTCTTTCTGTTATTCCTTTAGGATCTCCTTTTATCCCACCCATGTTTTCACCATAGAATAGTGATCAAGAGCAAGAACCCTGAAGGTAAGGCCTAATATCAAATCTCGCCTGTACCACATACAGATGAGTTATGTATCCATGAAGACGTGACTCAATTTCTATGTCTCAGTTTTCTTGTTTATAAAATGAGGGAAATAATAATGCCTCCATGTCAGAATTGTTGTGAAAATTAAGCTGTTAATATAAGTAAAATCTTAAAAGGGTACATGGAACATAATAAGCCTTGTAAGGTGTTAGCCATTATTTTACAGAGTTAGATACCCTTTCCCCATGCTCGAGTAATACTTTAGGCATACCTCTGTTACAGTCTAATCACATTATATTCATTGTACTTTATTTGCATAACTCCCCTCTGAGTCGGGAGGTCTTTGAGGGCATATTGTATTCTCTGTATTCTTGAGTGTATAGCACAGTGCCCAATATTGACCAAAGTGAAATTTAAGATGATAAACTGATTAATTCTGATGAAATACAATGCAATTTTACTTGTTTTTTCCAACACGAAAACAGGCTCTATTATTTAACAATTTATTTAAAATTTAGAAAACAGATGAAGGAATACAGAGTCATTCCTAAACTCCTGGGTTTATGCCAACAAGAGCAAAGGAGAATGTTTCAAAATGTGATTCTGAAGTTACATTTGCTTTATTTAAAAATCGTAATATATTACAGTAATTAAACTGTTTCATGACCTCATTGAAATCCTGTAAGGCTTAATTAATGTTTGTAAAGCCTATTGCAATCCTCAGATGAGAAGCAGAAGAAAAGTGTAAGAAATCATTGTTGTTATCACTGATTTCATCTTAAATGATTGCAAGCAGTTTGCCTCACCTAAATTTGCTGATTAAATTCAGGCTATGACCATGCAGAAACACAAGCAAAATTCATTTCTACACTGTAGCTCAGCTTGTCTATTTTAGAAGGTTGTAGACAAACAAAATCCAGTCATCTCTTTATATACATGGGGGATTGGTTCCAGGACACCCGCAGGATACCAAAATCTGCAAATGCTCAAGTCCCTTATATAAAATAGCATATATTTTCATATAACCTACAAACATCCTCCAGTATAGTTTATTTCTAGATTACTTATAGTACCTAATACAAGGTAAAGAGTAAGCAAATGGTTGTTATGCTATATTTAAAAAAATATATTATATTTTATTGTCATTTTTTATTTTAAAAAATATTTTAAACCTACAGTTAGTTAAATTCATGCATGCAGAACCCACAGATATGAAAGGCTAACAGTGTATAATTTTTCAATGTAACTTTTTCAGAAAGGTGGCATATAAAAATGATGTTAAATAACGGGTAAAGGCAAAAGCATGAGAGGAGGCCATTGGCCCCAACTGTACCACCTGCGAACTTGTCCTTGAGAAATACCTTCCCATGAAGTTTGGAATGAGGCAAAGGTTGGAAAATCGTCTCTATAACTTTCCTTCTTTGTAACTTTGGGAAAATTACTTGGGGGAGCAAGGGCTATGCTGGGCAGGTACAAGACTCTAATCCAGTTCTTAACATAGACCTGGCACATAGTATGTGTTCAACATTTATAAATTTTAATATATAAGTGATAGTATAATGGTGCATATTAAACAGTTAAAATACATTATCACCAACATTTAAAAGATCGATCACTTCTATCTTTTGAAGTGCCATCATTCTATCATCCAGGATGACTTATTCCCCAAGAGCTCTGAGTAACTGCATTTTGCTGTGTTATTTCCATGACTAACAATTCTAATTTTGAAGGGCACTCAATCATGAAGTCATATCAAAGGCTTTAACTAAGATGTTCTGTTTATCTATTGCTGCATAACAAACAACTTCAACATTTAGTGGTGTAAAACATCCATTTTTATTATGCTCACAATTCAGAAAGGTAGAGTAGGTTGGTCTTATCCCTGCTCCTTGATGACTGGAACCTCAGCCAAGATAACTCAAGTGTCTCAATTTATCTGGGCCAGCTCAATGGGATTCGTATGGCAAGAACCCTAGTTTTATCAAATTCATCTTCATTTTTCTCTACATTGTGTCTCCTTGGGCTGTAATGTCCAAGACGGCTTTTTAATTTAAGTCTGTTGCTTTAGTTGGGATGACTGACACAACTGATACTAGCAGATCACCCCCTCTCTGTATAGTATCTCCACATAACTAGCTTGAACTTCTCTGAAGAATAATATTCTCAGGATTTCTTACATGGCAATTGACTTCTCCTAGGATGAGCATTCCAAGAGGCACAGACAGAGTTGCGCAGATTCTGATGACTTAGGCTGAGAAGTCCAGAACATCACCTTCGACACATTCTATGGATCCAGCAAGTTACTATGGGCATCCTAGGCTCACAGGGATAAAATTAGATTCTACTTCTCAGTTGCAGAAGTAGGAAAGAATCCACATCCCCTTTTTTCTTCACCATAAAAGAAAAACCATGTATTTCTTAATTTTCTAGAAATCAAAAAAACATCATGAGGAATTCTTCTTTATTAGACATGCTTTCTTACAATAGGTAGCTGCCTGGTCTACTTTAAAGGTTTAGAGAGATAAGCTATAAACTTGGTTCTGCCGCTTATTAACTGTGTGATATTGAACACATCTCTTAATCTCTCATCTTGTCTTCTAATCTATCAAGGAGAAAAATGATGTATTTTTTATCCATATCACTGAGTTTTTGAGAAGGTGAAATAATGGAATAAAAAGGCAATGAAAATTTAGAAATACTACACAGCTGCTAGGTATCATTGTTAGTGAAATTTAGAGAGGAAACTATAGTCATCAGAATTTGCAGGTTTAATTAAGTTAGTTGCCTTGAGTTCCTGGACTCGTGACTGAGGCACGTAAAAATGTCATGACCAAATAATAGTTTATTCAGCTTGAAGTCAAATTTCAACCTCCGAATTGAGGCCTTGGTTGTACCTTGGCCTGACTCTTTGTGCAAGGCCCTTGAGTCTCCCAGCTGACTGGTATCTATCTCACCTGGAAAGATGAAGAAGATGAAAATTTTCCATATACATAGTTACTGAACCATATAACCATCTTGTGACTTTTTATCAATTTTAAGCTCATTTTAATACAAAGATTAACACTTGGTCATTTGTTCATTTTGTGGTCAGAAGACCTTTAGGCTCTAATTCCTGCTGACAATCAGCTAAGGAAGGGAGACTATATCTGAGTAACAATTTAGTAAAAACTAGAGTGTAGCTACTTCTGTGATCCCTAACATCTGTATGGCTGAAAGGTAGGGTCCTGTTGTGTGTAGTTTTCAAAAATATGAGCCTTCCCATCATTTTGTGCTTCTGAGTATTTTATTAATTTTTTTAACCTGCCTATTCTGGGATTATTTCAAGAAAGATAGATATTCCCTTAAACAATGTTTAAACACAACATTTAAGTTTAAATTAATATGGTATAGAGAAAACATCACCAGCCTAGTATATGTCAACCCTTGGTATATAAATGTTTGAGCTTCAGCTTCCTTTGAAGATAATGAGATCAGAAGAGTTGAATTACTGGAATTTTGAGATTCCATGACTCATTGGTTTTTTGGTTTTGTTTGTTTGTTTGTTTTTCAAATATGTGACCATTGCTCATTCTGAAACAATATAACTATTAAATTAAGTATAATCTTAAAATTCAAACAGTGAAATTGTCTCTGGCAAAATTCCACTGTGATAGAACAGCAACAGCCCTGACTTGGCAGAGGATTTCCAAGTAGTTATGTCTTAAAATCACTTATGGCCTGAGACAAGTGAAAAATTCTACATATTCGAACAAGCCACCAATGTATATATTCTCCCAGCTTCTCCTTAGTTGAAACTTCTCTTAAGGCATCTTAAGATCACCCTTGGATCTGTCTGCCATTAAGTCTCATGTCCACTTTCCAGGTTTCATCTTTCTTTATATTTGGCAGTATTTGACACTGATAACCAGACTCTCCTTAAATTTACTCTTTCTTTGATTTATGAGACAAAACTCTTTTGGTTTTCTTCCTATGACTCTGGTAGATTCTTCATAGTCTTCTTTATGACTTTTTTTTCTCTATTTCCTAATCCTTAAAGGTTTGTGTAACACATGCCTCTTCTCTCTATATGTGCTTTTTGAATGATCTCACCCATATTCAAAGCTTTCTTCATCATCAATTTGACATCTAGCCAATAAATACTTATTTATTGTCTTTCATCTTCCAGAGACTATAATCTGATATGCTGAGTTTAAATCGACAGCCTGGCTTTTGATGCTGAGCTGCACACATGCATATACATCCACATACTAAATATATTCACTTGTAAATACACGACACAGTAGAACTAGGGGTCATGGTCTATGTGAGTGACCCTCCCTGGAGTTATGCAGCTCTCTGTCTTTCCTAATGCATGATTCAAAGTCAATTTGTCCAAAATTAAACTCACCTTCCATTCCCAAAATGGCCATTGCTCCTCTAGTGTTTTCTAGCTCAGTGAGCGAGATTCAAAATTGGCAAGTTGTAAAATCACCGAGTCATCCAGATCTTCCACTTAATAAAAAGGGAGAACAACATCAACCTTAAAAGAACGTTAAGGTTCTTCTAGAAGACTAAGCAAAATGATAAATGCAAAACACTCATTATAGTATCTTGTCCTATTAAGTATTCAATATTTATTACTCTCCATCCCATTGGCTAAGCCAGAAACAGGACCTCATCTTTGATTTTTTTAAAAAGTTTTCAGCTTCTTCAGCAAGTTCAAAAACACCTGCCTCTTTCTACATATTTTCAACTTAATCAGTATTATCTCTCAGTTATGACTATCTAGTTGAAAGTATCTGTATATTCCTATCTTATCCCACTAACTGGTTTTCCTAATCTTAACCATGCCCTCCTCTCCATCTATCTCTTACACCTTTTCCTCATGGAACTTTCAAGATGCTATTAAATTCTGCTGTTCTGTTTGACACTTGGCACAGGCTTTCCACAGCTGATACGGCTTGGCTGTGTCCCCACCCAAATCTCATCTTGAACTGTAGCTCTCATTATCCCCATGTGTCATGGGAAGGACCCTGTGGGAGGTAATTGAATCATGGGGGCAGATTTTCCTCTGGCTTTTCTCATGATAATGAACAAGTCTCATGATGTCTGGTGGAGAAAAAAACAGTTCCCTGCACACATTCTCTTGCCTGCCGCCATGTAAGAGGTGCTTTGTTCCTCCTTCACCTTCTGTTGTGGTTATGAAGCCTCCCCAGCTATGTGAAACTGTGAGTCCATTAAACCTCTTTTTCTTTAAAAATTATCCAGTCTCAGGTATGTCTTCAGAGCAGTATGAGAACAGACTAATACAACAGCATTTGGGGCAAAAGTCCAAACTTCTAAGCTTTGCACATAGGATACTTCATGACCTGGCCCTGTTTAATAGCCATCATTTTTCCCCTTGTACTCTGATCCAGACAAACTCACCTCTTTTCTTTGTCACGTGCTGTTTCTGCTACTAGAGATGTCCCTTCTTCTTTCTCTACTTTACTTCTGCTTCTGTTTCAGAATTTAGCTCATGGTCACCTTTTTAAGGACATTCTTCTGGATGCTGAGATTGGATTAGTTTCTTATACTGCTTACATAAGGCAGTAGGATAAGCTCACTGAAAGCAGAAACTGTCTTTCATGTTTTTAACATACTGGCACGTAGAACAGTGCCTGGTTGGATGATTAGTGAGTGAATTAATGAGAGACCTTAAAACAGAAAAGGACTTTTACAGGACTTTGTAATCCCAGTGCCAAGCAAAAGGTCTAGGGTGCATATGCTTATGTAAGCGATAGTGAAAGACTGGATGTATGCAAATGTTAGCATCCAAGAGTGAAAGTTATCCAGGTGATGATGATAGCTTTTGAAATTGTATATATAGAGAAATCTTTAGGCCACATTCAATTGGTTATAGTAGAGGTTGCAGGGAGCAGCTGAAGGCCAGTCTGTGATCCTTCCTGGGATTCAGATGGATCTGAGTATATTCATAGAATGGAGGAACTAGTGGACAGAAACCTACTTGTGTGATATACTAATGAGCCTCTCTAAGGGAAGAAAATCCAAGGCAGTGTTTCTCAATCAGGGCTTCAAGAATTCTAAGATTTTTTAAAAAGCTTTATATGTCATTTGAATGATGACACAAATAACTACAATATATTGTAAGAACACACTAATTTATAGCTGGGCAACACAAGAGTTTTTAGAGTCAGTGTTAGTTTTTATATAATTTGTTTGACGCATAAACACTGTTTTAACATAAAACATAAGCCAAACTACATCAAAACTCATTGAATAAAGAAAGCGTTCATGATATAGTGAAGTGTTGAAAATGGTGGAGGAATTTAATTCATGCCACTTTAAAGATAGAAAAAACTTGTGCCATAGCACATTGATGCCATATTCACATTATCGAAATTTACTTTCAGCCAGACATCATCATCCATCACAGTACACTAACGTTGTTATTTTTAGATATTTTTCAGTTTTTATTTAATTTATAAACTTATTTTTGCTTTATATTACATAAGAGCTTTACACATGCAAACATTTAAGAGACAGTATAATAAAAACAACTTGGTATAATGCTGGAAACTTGAGAGATTATCTTTTTTGAAATAATTTGCACATTACTCAGAATGGAAAAAGACTATGTTGATAAAAAAGGATCAGGACATAACAAAATTGGGAGTAAAAGCTTCTTTTTCAGAGTAGAATGTTTACCTCTTAGCCCAGCATGTACACAAATACACATATACACACTACACACAAACACACATGCACACACAAATGTTACACATACAGAGACACACAACACAGCTAACTCCCACACAAGCATACATACATGTAACATACAACACAGACTTAAACATACACACTTGCATAGTAACATGCAGGTGACACACATACACATATTAACATGTATCACAAACAGCCCCACACATAAAGAAAATGCACACACACACGCACACACACAACTTCCATGAATTTATATCTACATTTTATTAGAAAAGGACAATGAATATAAACTAAGAACTCAGTTTTCTAGAGTTCAGTGCTGCAGTTTTTAAAACAAGGCCTCTTGAATTAAACTGCTCAACTAACAACCTCAGCTGTGCTCCATCCTAGTTGAATAACCTGGACACTCAAGCATCTCCTTAATTTGTGGTCAGTTCCCTACTCTCCTGGTCATTAAACTGTGAAGGATAGTGAGCACTTAACTCATGGAATTGTTTAGAGAAGTGAATGCATTATTGCATGTTGACAACTTTAACACTACCTGGCACACAGGAAAATAATTAATAGTGGCCTCCTTTGGTAAAACTTCAGATTTGATGGACAGAGAGTACTGCTTAGATATCCTATCTGAGTTGCAAAATTAAAGAGGGTTTCTCCCTTCTTCTGTCAGAGAAAATGAGAAGCCTGGGAGTCATCCCTAATGTCTTGCAGTTTGTCCCAACCCGTACTTACTCAATAACTAGTCTTGTTAATTTGTTTCCCTCTGAAACTCTCTTTGGTTGATGCAGGTCTCTTCAATTCACGTGGGCTGAGGCAAGAGGTTTATAACTGCTTTTCCCACACCTACTTTTTTTCCTGCAGTACAACCAAGCAGGACATTTTACTAAGGCAAATTTGATCCTTATTTCCTTAACACTTAGTGACTTCCCAATGCTTTGAGGATAAAGCTTTGCAAGATCCAACCCTACTCGAATTCTCCATGCTTCTTATTGGTGAAGATGCTCTTCTCTGCTGCGTGCCACTCTCCTATTAGAAAGCCTCCTAAGAACAAAAACTGTCTATTTACATTATCCATTGTCTCTACATCACCTAACTAGAAACTTCTCTAAATGTTGATTGGACAGATGAACAAAACACAACACTGCTGTGACACGTCAGAAGATGTGTGTCCTATCTATTTTACTTTTAAATTATCCTGTTTGGGTGCAAATGGGTGCTGACCAACAGAAAAGAAAATGATGCCTGATATGATAGGACAGTACCCCATGGTATACAACAGTATGTGATGAAAGATGGTGGTAGACAGTGGTATTATCACTATATGCCACTGATGGTTCACTCAATAATACCACCAACGCATTATTGATGGTGAACCATCAGTGGCACATAGTGATGGTACCATTGATGGTTAACCATAAAACTGAATAAGGTAACCATAAAACTGTCAGTGGTGCCTAATCAGCATATTGGTTTCCAATAAAAGGAAGACTGATTCGAAGTGGTATCTTTTGTTTGCTTGCTTGCTTTGGTTGCTTGCTTTTTGTTTCTAATCTGTATATTTGCAAAGATTTCTTTGTGAACACAAATGAGATTCCTCCTGGCTCTGTTTGGTAATTCATAGTGATTTCATTGTAGCAGGATGGAGGGCTGGTAAGATCCAGAAAAATGGCCGCTACATAGCTATATCTCTCTCTTTTCTTTTTCCAGGTAAAATAAAAGACCTGTGCTGGTCTGGTTCCCTGACATGCATGCTAATGGGAAATGCTACACACATATGACAATTTTATCCACAAAGCATAATTTGCTTAGCTCAAGCCATTGCAGGGAATAAGAATGGAAAAAATGACCTTGGCTCATTGGCTCTAGTCTCTCTTGGTTCCATGGAGACATGCTTCTCAAGGCAAGGTGGCTAAGGAGGGCTAGAAAAATCCATTGTTAGACTTGAGATGACTGCTGCTCACAGATTTCCTCCTATATGCCATTTTTTTTTTTTTTTTTGGTATAAGAAACACCAGTGGTCTGTCTGATAACTGGGAGCAATATCTGAATGTTCAACTAAATAGGGTCCATTTTCAACTTGTCAAACCTTAGCTTACTTACATGTTTGACTTAAGCATCTGCTATACATGTACCCCCATCACCCCTATCACCTGTACTTTCACACTATGGATATCACTTTATATTATTACAGGTATACTTATATCACTGCAGATATTATCAAAACTTAATTGGTGTTAATTATGCATACTTTTTCCACTGATTTATATTATCTTTTCCAAATTCTTAAACTCTTATTTGTGGGATATACTCAATTCAAAGTAGTTCCAATACTCTTTTCGGATATTAACTTCATTTTCCCTCTAGCATAACCCCATCATATAAAGTAAATGACCTGATAACTAACAGTTGAATGCTCTAGTTAACTCTGATATTTCAATAATTCCTCTGTGAACTTTTTTGTAAAGTGAACAATTTCTCTGTGATAAAAATGATCCTCCCTGGTTATTGCCTTATAGATATGCAGAAATGGGAAATCATTTTTAAGTAAGTAAATTGTAGATATTCTCTATCTGACTATATATATATATATATATATATATATACTTATTACATGAAAGTTGCTGTGAACATGATATATACTCATTTGTTCAAAATTAAACTGTTTCCCTTTAACACTAAAATTACAAGAAATTGATTTATTTCTTTTGTCACTTCAAAATCCTGCAAAGTTTGGGGGTCAGTGTCATACTGTAAAGAAGATATTTTGCATTTTTATTTATTTAGATATTATTTATCAGATTTTATGAAACGGGGGGTATATCTTGCAATAGGAGAGGATGATTTCCCAGGAATCAATTTGTTATGTAATCTTGGTATTTTTCACAAGCTGTAACTGTTTTACAGAAAATACTCATCCATCCACAATCATTTACTCACTTGTTCATTCACTCATTCAACAAAATATTTACTGTAGGCTGGAAGCAGGGGCTCACACCTCTAATCCCAGCACTTTGGGAGGCCTAGTGGCCAGATCACGACGTCAAGAGATTGAGACCATCCTGGCCAATATGGTAAAACTATATCTCTACTAAAAATACAAAAATTAGCCGGTTTTGGTGGCGCACACCTGTAGTCCCAGCTACCCGGAAGGCTGATGCAGGAGGATCGCTTGAACCTGGGAAGGTGGAGGTTGCAGTAAGCCAAGACCTCGCCACTGCACTCCCGTATGCTGGCAACAGAGAAAGATTCAGTCTCAA
>NW_016107737.1:637627-702206 GCF_001604975.1 Cebus imitator | reverse complement strand
AAAAAAAAAAAAAAAAAAAAAAAAAAATTTATTATGTAATTGCTATACATGCAACATGCAACACATTTTGACGGCTTTTTTAAAGGTATGATTGACAAACAATAAACTGAATATATTTGAAAAGTGTACGATCTGATAAATTTTGACATATGTTTGTGTCTCTGAAATCAATACCACAATAAAGGCAAGGGGTATACTTTTCACCCCCAGAACTTTACTTGTGACATGTCATCCTACCTCGACTGCCATGACCAGGTAACCAGTGTCCTGTTATCTGTCCCTTTAGTTGAGTTACATTTTCTAGAGTTTTATGTGAATGGAATTTTGTCTTTCTTCTTTTACTCAGCATACTTACTTTGGGGTTTGTGCGAAGTGTTGTGTGTATTAATAGCATAGTACTTTTTATTGCTGAGTAGTAGTCCATTATATGCATACACTACAATTTGTTTATCCATTCATCCGTGATGGGCATTTGGGTTAATTCTAGTTTTTAACTATAATAAAGATGCTATGAATATTCAAGCACAAGTCTTTATATGAACTTACACTTTCACTTCTCTTGGATAAATGCCCAGCATTAGAAAATCATATAGTAGATATATATGCTGTAACTAGATTAATTTTTTTAAGTACAACTTTTTCAAACTGGCTGTAGCATTTTGCATTTGAACTATAGTATATGGAATTACATTTGCTGTGCATCCTTATCAACATTTGACATGGTCAGTCTTTTCAGTTTTAGACATCTGATATATGTGTAGCTGCATATTATGCTTTTAGTTTGAATTTCCTGATTCATTTTGTTAAATATCTTTTTGTGTGTTTGTTTGCCATCCCTCTTTTCTCCACAGTGAAGTATCAGTTTGAATCTCCTTTCCCCATTTGCCACTGGATTGTTTGTTTTCTTATTATTGAGCTTAGACTGTCTGTAGTTAGTCAAGACATGTCTTTTGCTGATATATAATTATCAAGAAGTTCTCCCAGTCTGTGGATTGAATTTTCATTCTCTGAAAAATGTCCTTCGTTTTTTAATGTTAATTAAGTTCAGTATATTAGTTTTTCCTTATGTAGATCTTGTTTTTGACACTATATATCGAAATTTTTGCCTAGTCAAAAGTTTCAAATATTTTTTTTTAGGTTTATCCTAAAAGCCTCAAAGTTCGGATCTTGTACTTAGGTTCATGTCTCATTTTAAATTAATTTTTGTATGTAGTGTAAGGTGGAAATTCATTTTGGGGGCAAGTGAATATCCAATTCTCCCATACTATTTTCTACAAAGGCTACAATGTTTTTCCTGAATTGTCTTTGCACTTTTCTTAGAAATAGTTTTTCATATGTGTATCTAATTCTGAAATCTCTATTGTCTTTGAAATATCTATCTGTATACCAATATTAAACTATCTTGATAACTGTAGCCTTATAATAAGACCTGATACCTTCATATTTAAAGTTGTTTTGGCTATTCTAGGTTTTTTACATTGTATAGGAATTTTAGAATTGACTTGTCAGTTTCTACAGTAGAGTTTGCTGAGATTTTTATTGACAGATTAAATGTATTGTTTAATTTCAATTTGTGGAAAATTGTTGTTATGGCAATATCAAGTCATTGAAACCACGAACAAAGCATACATCTCATTTTATTTAGAGCACCTTCAGTTTCTTTCAACAAGATTTCATGGCTACTATTTTAGTTATTTTACATATTTTGATAGATTTACTTCTAAGTATTTGCTATTTTTCATGGTATTCTAAATGGTATTAATTTTTTACTTAAATTTTAAATTACTTGTTACTTATATATACAAATATAACTGTTTCTTGATTATATACACTATCTGCACTTATTACTTCTACTAACTTATTGGTAGAGTCAACATACTTTCTACATAAATGATCATGTCAACTGTGAATACAGTATTTCTGCTTTTTGCTCTACTTTTGTCTCTTTCCTTTATATCCTGACTAGAACCCACAGTAATATGATAGGTGGAAGTCAAAAGTGGATACCCTTGCTTCTTTTCTAATATCAGAGGTAAAACATTGAGCTTTCAATATTAATTGTGATATTATCTGGAGATTTTCCTTGGATATCCTTTATCAGGGTGAAGACATTCCCCTCCATTACAGAGAGTTATGTTGTTGTTTTTAATCAGTGATAGATGTTGAAACTTAAATAATTTTTTTCAATGATTGATATGATTATAGGCTTTTAAACTTTTTAGTTTGTTTAAAGAGTGTTTTTGTTTTAAAAACACTTCCCATGTACTGTAAAATTTCATTTTCTAAGTGTTTTAAAGGCATTTTATGCCAATTTTTATTATATATATTGGTTTGTAGTTTTTGTTTCGTTTTGTTTTGAGACAGCCTGTTGGAATGCAGTGGTGCAATCTTGGCTCACTGCAACCTCCACCTCCCAGGTTCAAGGGATGCTCCTGCCTCAGCCTCCCTAGTAGCTGGGACTACAGGTGCGCACCACCACACTTGGCTAATTTTTTTTTTTTTTTTTTTGTATTTTTAGTAAAGACGGGGTTTCACCATGTTGGCTAGGATCTCCTGACCTCATGATCTGCCCACCTCGGCCTCCCAATGTGCTGGGATGACAGGTGTGAGCCACTGTGGCTGGCTGGTTTGTAGTTTTTACCTCTTATAGTGTCTTTGTCTGCTTTTTGAACCAGAGTAAGGGTGGCTTCATAGGACAAATTAAGAAGCATTTCCTCATCTTTAATTTTTTGGAATTTTGTGTAAAATTACCATTATTTTTTCCTTATTGTTTAGCAAAATTTACCAATAGAACCATCTGGACCAGTATTTTGTTATATATCTAGAAATTTATACTTTAAATGGCTGTAGTTTTAGTCAAGTTATCAATTTCTTCTTGAGTGAGATTGGTAGTTTGTGCCTTTTAAGTAATTTGTTTACTTTACTTAAGTTAGTGAATTTATTGGGATGACATTTTCAAATAATGCATTATTAGCATTGTTATAATTATCTGTTTGATCTGTAGTAATATCATCTTTCTCATTATTGATATAATAATTTTCTGTCTTCTTTCTTTCTTNTTGAGATGAAGTCTCACTCTGTCATCCAAGCTAGAAGTGCAGTGGCAGGATCTTGGCTTACTGCAACCTCCACCTCCCAGGTTCAGGCAATTCTGCCTCAGCCTCCTAAGTAGCTGAGATTACAGGCATGTGCCACCATGCCTAGCTAACTTTTGTATTTTCAGTAGAGATGAGGTTTCACCATGTTGGTCAGGCTGGTCTCGAACTCCTGACCTCGTGATCCACTTGCCTTGGCCTCCCCAAAGTGCTGGGATTACAGGCGTGAGCCACCATGCCCGGCCTTCTTTCTCTCTTAATCAGTCTGTCTAGAAGTGTATTAATGTTATTGATTTTCTCAAAGATTTTGGCTATATAATTTTACTTTAACATATGTTGTATTTTTTTATATCACAGTTAATTACTTTGTTCTTAGCTAATTACTTCTGATGGCATATAAATTATCAGAAAAGTATCTTTTTTAAAATTTTATTTTAAGTTCTGAGGTACATGTGCAGGATGTGCAGGTTTGTTACATAAATAAATGTGTGCCATGGTGGTGTGCTGCAGCTGTCAACTAACCACCTAGGTATTAAGCCCAGCATGCATTAGCTATTTTTCCCAATGCTCTCCCTTCTCCCATTCCAACTCCTGACAGGCCCCAGTGTGTTGTTCCCCTTTCTGTGCCCATGTGTTCTCATTGCTCAGCTCCCACTTATAAGTGAGAACATGTGGTGTTTGGTTCTCTGTTCCTGCATTATTTACCCAAGTGGCTACCATTTCTGGTCCTCTTTATTCCTTGCTATAGATCCATATTTCTATCTGATCTTCTCTTCTTTCTGTTTAAAGTACTTCCCTTTAATGTTTTCTGTCGTGAAGATTTACTCATAATCAATTCTTTCAACTTTTGTGTGACTGAAGAATCTCTATTCATGTCTGAAAGACATTTCATTGTATATAGAATTCCAGGTAGAATTCTAAGTTGACAGGTTTTATTTCAATTCATTAAAGACTGGTCTCTAGTATTTTCACTCATATTATTTCCAGCAACAAATCTGCCAACATCTTTATTTTGGTTCCTCATGCACACTTTGAAATTAACCCTTAATTTTTATTTTTTATTTTATTTTATTGTATTATTATTTCTTTTATTAGAGATGGAGTCTCACTATGTTAACCAGGCTGGTCTGGAACTCCTGGTCTTAAGGGACCCTGTTGCCTCAGCCTCTCAAAGTGTTGGGTTTACAGGCATGAGCTACCTTGCCCAGCCTTAAATAAAATTTTTAAATTTTAGATTTACAGAAAAAAAAATTTAGATAGTACACAGAGTTTCCATATACTCTTCACTCAGCTCCTCTATTATTATTATTTATTTTTTATTTTCGAGATGGAGTTTCACTCTTGTTACCCAGGCTGCAGTGCAATGGCGCGACCTTGGCTCACCACAACCTCTGCCTCCTGGGTTCAAGCAATTCTCTTGTTTCAGCCTCCTGAGTAGCTGGGACTACAGGCATGTGCCACCATGCCCAGCTAATTTTGTATTTTTATTGGAGATGAGGTTTCACCATGTTGACCAGTAGTTCCTCTGTTATTAACATCTTACATTGGTATGCTATATTTGTTATAACTATTAAACAAATATTGTTACATTATTGTTAACTAATGTTAATAGTTTTAGAACAGATTTTCTTAAGTTGTCACTTAACGTCCTTTTCTGTTTGAGGCTCTCATCTAAGATACCACATTATATTGAGTCCTCATTTCTCCTTTGCTTCTCTTTGCTATAATAGCTCATCTGTGTTTCTCCATCTCCCTCTCTCACCCCTGGGAGATTTTAATATTTTATCTTTACCATTGGCTTCGAGGAATTTGATTATAATGTTTTGGTGTACCTTCCTTCCAGTATTTATTTCAATTTATTTTTAGTTGGGATTCATTGGGCTTCATGAATCTGTTGGTGGATAGTTATATTCAATTTTGGAAAATATTTGGTCATTAATGCCACAAATAAATTTCTGTGTCCCTTCTCTTTTTCAAGGACTCAACTGAGTTATACATTAGGCTGCTTGATGGATTTTTTTTTTAATACTTTTTTTTTCCTGTATGTGTTCCTTTTGAATAGTTTTTATTGCAATATTTTTGAATTCACTGTGTTTTTTTTACCTGTTGTGTATCTAATTTTTCATTAACCCCTTTGAGTACATTTTTATCTCACACATTGTCATTTTCATCACTAGAGTTCCATGTGAGTCCTTTGTATATATTCTACATCTCTGTTTAACACTTTCAATCCTCCTTTAGTTTTGTGACCATACGGAGTAAAGTCATAATAATTGTTTTATTATCCTTGTCTGCTAATTTTAACATCTGTATCACATCTGTATCAGTTTCAGTGGAATGTTCTTTCTCTTTATCATAAGTCATGTTTTTCTGCTTCTTTGCATGCCTTCTAATTTTGATAGGATGCCAAACATTCTAAATTTTATTTTGATGGGAACTGTGTTTGTTTTTTTTTTTTTAAATATTTCTGTAACACTTTTGTGCTGTGTTTTGGGACATAATTATTTACTTGGAAACAATGTAATTCTTTTAAATCTTTCTCTTAAGTTGTACTAGTCAGAATCAGAGTAGTATTTTATCTAGGAATAATTATTCTCCTTCACTAAGACAAAACTTTCCTAAGTATTCTTCCCAAGTCCTCTACATTATTATTATTATTATTATTATTATTAATCTGGCTGTTAGAAATAAGCACTATTCTTAGTCTGTGTGAGTACCTGGCACTATTCCCTCTAATTGTCTTGGATTACTCATTTCTCCAGTCTTTTATTAGTTACTTTGTGCGCATGTCTTGATTTTTACCTTGATAAATACTTGAGAGTGTTCCCTCTGCACAGATCCAGTGTTTTCTCTCTGAAACTTTCTTCTTCATGATACTCTGCTGGTAAATTGCTGCTACGTTGATTCCCCCAATTCTCAGCTCTGTCTCTAACTCAGGTTGTTCACTGAGGCTACCTGGGTTCCCCTCTCTGTGCATTGGTACGTAAGCCCTCACCTTGATGTCTTTCTGACTCAGGGGTCACTTTTTGATTCTCCTCATCTTACTTTTTAATCTCCCCAGAAACCTGTTTTCTTTTCATATCTACTTCCTTGCTTCCTTATTTGTGTGCTAAGGGCTTCCAAATTTATATCTGTACTCTAGATATCTTGTATAAGTGCATATTTTAAATGTTCAATATATAGAGTAAATGTATATCATAACCCTAATATATTGAGGTTACACATCCCTAGCTGAGGTGTGATTCCTCCTTTCTCATAAACCGACTTCTCTTGAAGTCTTTCACATCTCAATTAATGGTAAGAATATCCTTCTTAGGCTCAAAGCCATGGAGAAATCCTTGAATCAGTGGTTTATCTTATTCCCTCTGTCTAATGCTTCAACGTATCTGCTGTTTGTAGTCTTCAAAATATATCCAGAAACTAACCAATTTTTCACCACTTCCTTTGCAAACACCATCATCACTTACTCAGATATTATCTACTTAAAGTCTCAGTGTTATCTACTTACAACCTAAGGCTACTATTTGTATCTTTTTTAAACAGAAGAATTATAAATAAATGTATTTTGATATGGAAACATGCATAGTAATGAAACCCCACAAATACATTTTATAAGTACAGAGCAGCCAAAAGACAGATATATCTTAAGAGATTTGACAAATTTTGTTTCCAAAAGAATAGATTTGCTTCAAACACTTTGAATAAGCTTTTTATTTTAGAATAATTTTAGATTTCTAGAAAAGTTGCAAAGGTAGTTCAAAGTTATACCACTTACCCAGTTTCAGTCTTCCTAATATTATCACTTTGCATTATCCCACCTTTATCAAAACTAGAAACCAGCCTTAGTACATTATAAACTTTAAACTGTATTTGAAGTTCAACAGCTTTTACAGTACTCTGTTTCTGGTCCAGGATCTAATTCAGAATCCTGCATTGCATTCAGCTGTCCTGTCTCTGAGTCTTCTCTGGTCTGTGACGTTTTCTCATTATTTTCTTTTTTTTCATGACTTTGACAATTTTACAAACACTGTTTATGTACTTTGTAGGATGTTTCTAGAATGGTTTGTCTGATGTATTTCTTATGATTAGGATTATGGGTTTTTGGAAAGACCACCACAGAGGGGAAATGCCCTCTTTATCGCAGAATATCAGGGGGTACATGATATCTGCATGGTATCATTGATGATATTAATCTTGATCACAAATAGTAATTGCCAGTATTTTCCACTGCAAAGATCCTGTTTTTTTTTCCTTTTCATATTCTGTTCATTGGAAATGAGTCACTAGATCCAATTCACATTCAGAATCGAGAGAGTATTTCCAGTCTTCTGTAAGGAAGAGTTGTCTATTCTCCTCTGTTGTTGATCTATTTAATATCTGTTTATATTAGTACAGATACATTTATATTTATTTTATTCTTGGGGCTATAATTAATATTATACTATTTATTTTGTTGTTCAAACTTTTCTAGGTTTGGCCATTGGGAGATCCTTCATGTTGCAACCTAGTTCCTTTGACATAATCCCATATTTTGTTTTTGACCACTTCCTTTCTAGTATCTTCCAATAATTTATCTTCAGAGAATAAAAAAAGTAATAAAAACTGAAAAATACTTAGGGTTTTCTAACACTGTGCCCTTTTTGCAAGTAAAACATTTGTCATTGTTTTCAATTACTAGCTACAGCAAGATGTCTGGGGGTAGCTATTTAGTTGGGTTAAGATGCTCTGAATGTTTTTGCTCGGTCTAGCTCAAGGGTGCCTGGTATTTTCTGAATTTCTCAAGACCAATCTAAATATTTTTAAAAGCTCCTTAATTATATTACAGACACCAATAGTATCTGCCACAAAACAAATAAACGTATCTAAACATGCCTTCTCTTACAGTAATGTGCATGTCTGTCTTTATATCTAAAATTATTATATTCTTCGGGAAAATATGGTCCCCCAAATATTTCTGTTTTGCCAATTAGAGGTGAATGGTGCATGAGGCACATACAATAGATAAGTTATTTGTTACAATGGACAATGAGAAATTTCAAAATGAATCAAATGGCAAAAGCACATACAGTCAATATTTTTACATTTTTTTTTTCTTTCTAGTATTGTTCATAGCATATGAATATGCTGAGGAGCCATTATCCTGATACATATATTTGAATATTTGTAATATGAATTTTTATAGAGAGAAGACTCTATGAATGTGTGACTTAGAAAATACAATATCTATGATTAACTTAAAAATCAATATTTGTCACACTTACTGATATCTATTCAATTTTTCACAAATTTAGCAGGGTTTCCATCAAACTGTATGTTACCTATGTTAACATCACACAATATGTTCAGAATAGACCTTGCTGTCATATCATTTTACTTAGCCAAATGCTTTGGTTAATATTAACATTAACCAATTCCAGATGTCAACAATTAAGTTCAATCCAACAAAACATTTAGTCAGACACTTTCCTCTGACTGAGAATAAGAAGACTTTACATAAACATGTGTACTGGATTTTTAGTCTATCTTAAGATAAAATAGTCGTGTTTAGTGACTAAACATATCATTACACAGATGCCTGATCCTCTTTTGCAGCTGTTCTTGCTGTTTTGGTTCAACTTAGCCCCTTTCCTTATCTTTCTTTTGTGTGGCACTATATGGGGGGAAATCTGCAGATGAGGGGTTCTGGCTGATTTTGTAATGTGCCTGCAAAAAGCTAAGCTTGCATTGTAATGAGGTCAGATTTCATTCTAAGCAAGGTCACGCTCCAGGGTTGGTAGAACTCCAGGGAAAATCAAAGTGCTGACAGAAACATCTAAAAGGTGGTGATTCGGTAGGTGGCACTCTTCCCTCCACACAAATACCGACGTTGGTGGTCCGGTTCAGGCTGCCTTTCAAAGCGGATTGACAACATGTCCTCTCTTGACCATTAGGGGTTCTATTGTAGAGGCTTTTTTAGGGGGAGAGCCGTTGTTTGTAGTTTTCCTCAGAAAGCAAGGATGTTTCTTTTAATTCCTGTGTTCCTGATAAACATGAGCTCTGTATTTTTGCTTTGCTTTGCCTATAATTTCAACTTAATGAGCTAGGCTAACTGCGCAGTCACATATGCTGCCGAAAACCTTTACTCTGCTTGGAAAATGTTTCCTTATCTACATATGCGTTTTCTTCATTCTGATTATTTATGAAATTCTTACTTAGTCCCTAGAGTTGCATGAACCTCAAAATTAGCCTGCCCTGGAAAACCTTCAAATTTCAAAAACGACCCAAAATATAAAGGCTGATTTCTCTGCTCTTTCTTCATGAGCCTGAAGAACAGTGCTCTTGGCTTTTATTAAACTGAATGTCAACCAGGATTCAGAGGATGGATTCATTAATGAATTAGTCATTTTTTCCAATTTTTTTTTCAAATGTAAAAATAGAACAAAAAAATAAAGCTGGTACTTTTTCACAATGAAAACTAGGATGAAGATCATATAAATGAAGATTAAGGCATAAAGGTTAAGCATATTTACTTCAACCTTATAAAGAACACAATGAAACTCTTTTAAAAATATTTATATTTTATTTAGATTGAATATTAATAATGGAGAAATTGAAACTGCCTCCCTGCCCCAACTACAATGAAATAATGTGCTAGACAATGAGTCACGACATAATGTTAATTGAAAAAGTTATAGTTTATCCTATTGTTTTATTATCACATTTAATTTTTTTTTAAATTTTCTTGCTTACATTAGCCTTCCAGTTGCAATGCGACTTTCCTTTTGTTGAAATGTATAAAGAATGTCAGGTGTGACTGAACTCGGGATTAACAAAAGCAAAGGAGTGTAAGTAAATTCATTTGAGGTTCCATTAGTTCAACCTGAAAGGTTTCATGGTTATGATTGTTTGACATTTACTCAGTACCCACAGAATGTTATGCAGAAAAAAAAGAAAAGAATATTTCACACACTTGCAGGCACACATGCACACAAATGCATTCACAGACACAAACACGATGTAACATCCTATTGAGTAGAATCAACTTGATCAGCTCCAAATAGAAATGAAAGACATAATTCCCAGGCTGTGATGATGATATAAACCATCTACTTCCCCTAGCAATGTTGTCTGAACCCCTTGAGTAGCTTCATTTGGACCCCTGCAAATCCTCCCACCTATTGAGCTTTGACACACCAACCAGTGCCAACCGTAAACCCTGGTTACAAAATTATATGATCTGCAAATCTCCCTAAACTCCTTTGGCTTCTAGTCCCAGAACAATACTGTGCTGTACATAGTATTAATTGTTTCTGATGACAGGGATAATTTTAGAGAGGATTTGGCTGGCTTCTCTGGTCTCCTTATTTGCACTTCTTTGTGACAAGTTCTGGAAGAAGCCAGGCATAGATGAATTCCCCTGTAAAGCTAACCTCCAATCCTGAGGTCATTTGCTTTGATAAGACTCCTGCATTCTTTCTCTTAAACAGGTCAGAAAATGCAAAGAAAGATTTAGCCTGTATTGTTTGTGCTTGATTCTATATTGTTTCAATCATCTTTTTTTGGATCCTGTGATATAAAGATTTTAAACAAATCTCGACTGCAAATAAAAAAATAACCATGGCTGTTTGAAGCGGGGATGGATTTAGAAAATCATATCTGTGTATGGTGAGACACATGGTTACACAGAAGTGTAATGAATTGTCACCTCCATGCCCCTTGGAATTGCATCCTCTAGCAAATCTTCACCTATGGGCCATGCTTTTGTATATTCTCTTCTTTCTTACTAGATTGTCATGCCTTAAAAAACTTTCCCTAATCTGCTTTGCCTACTAACAAACTTTAAAAATCCAGTGCAAACATAAACTCATTGGAGATGTTTTAGTTTATTTCCCACCAATGCAAATTGAGTTCATCTCTCCTTTCCCTATTCAAAGACTGGACTTCTTTAATTAGGCCTCTAGGGCCATGAAGTTTCACACTTCTAGGGAGTGATGATTCTATATGTATGGTGCTTTGATGTTCTACAAAGAGCCAGACCTTGCCGAGAAGCTGCCACAATGCTCACCCCCTAAAACCTACTCAGTCGACACTGATTGAACTGAATTTGTCTAATGTAAAACCAAGAACTGCAACCGTGAACATGCTGGAGTTGAAAAGGCCTTCGGATGCCCTTTAGCTTATTTGTTCTCTTAGTTCATTTAGTTCAGGTGTCATTTATCCCCTTAATTTATAGATGAGTAAAATACACCCAAAGCCATGAATTGACCAATTGATTTTTCACTGCTAGATAGTGGCAGATTGACTTGGATTAGAACCCAGTTTTTGTGTATCCATCCTTTCCACAGCAGCAAGCTGCCTCCCACATCGTGAAATGGAAAGCTACTATACCAATAGGAAAATATTGACTTTATAAAATCCTGACCTTGGAAAGCATCCCTATGGAGAGACTCTCATTTCTTTCCAGTGTGTTGGATGACTGTGACTCCAACTAAATTGAGCAATCTCTTTATCCATTTTGTTTCCCAGGTTAAATAGCACTTTGCACTCTTTTCCTTGTAAGATCACAGAGTTCTCTACAGGTACTAATTAGGTCTCATGACACTCCCCTGTGGAAATCATCTTATTATTATGACTCAGATGGTGCTAAAGATACTTAAGGTGTTTAACCTAAAGTGAAGAAAAGGCATTAAGTAGTCTAACCGAAGCTCCAGACTGAAAGCGCTCCAATGCCAAGAAGCTTTACAGTATGGCCTGAGGCAAACTGAGGAAGAGGAAAAGGTTTGTCTATGGACACGTCTTCAGAGAGACCATCCCACTCAACTGGCTACACCTTCCTCCTCTCCACCCCATTTTAGCTTGGCCTTCTGTACACATTCTTTCCCAGCTTTCCTTTTACCCCTTTGATTTCCAGTGTAAGATGCTCCTTTAGCAATCTCATGCCTATCTCTGATAACTGGCTGCTGAAGAGTACACACTGCAATGCCTCATATACGTGTCTATTCTTTGGACAACTATTTTGGTTTGTCTTTAATTCTAAAGGGCAGGGTAGAAATATATATGCTATGCCTTTTTTTTTTTTTTCCATCCTAACCAACTCTGAACTACTCCCAGCACCTATTCAGCCTTGCTGCTGCAGAATTTACTGAGTCATTTAAAAGTTTTTCTTTGCCACCCAGTACACAGCAAAGTGCAAAATTTCTGTTGTGAGAAGGGGTCCTCATGCAATTATGAACCTTTATAGAGAACCATCAATTCTGGATCACCCTGGTTTTCGTTAAAATGGTCACTGATTTAATTCCCTTTAGTCTCTTGAGTGTGGGGGGAATGTCGGCTTCCTAGGTGCTCTTACTTAAGATATGGTCTTACTTGCTAAGGTAGGAAAAGGAGAGCCTTAGTCCAGCTAAGGTCTCCTGATCTCAGAGGTCATTTAGCATCAATGTGAGGTAGAAAGGACTTTGAGAAGATTAATGAATCATAAAATCTGTGATTTTTACATTCTTTTGGAAAGCTCCCCTCACCTCCCTCTAGAGTCCAATTGCTTCTGCCTTCTCATCCCGTCTTTCTTTTTTTCTCTGAAGACACCCTGAATAACCTCTTCAGAATGGACTTCAGAAACCAAATTCTGCCCTAGCCTTCCTTCGGAAAAAGTTGAAAAATGAGATCATTGGTAAGGTTGTTTTCACCTCTCCATTTTCTTTCCCTCCCTCCCTCCCTTCCTTCCTTCCTTTCCCTTGTTCCTGCCTGCCTGCCTGCCTGCCTGGGTCCTCCTGACTTCCTGACTTCTCTATAAATGTACCTACTCTTTAACTCCTTAATATACCTTAACAAACATATTACCAAACCTAGCTTCCATACTGCCTTTATGCAATGCTATTTTTCACTTCTTTAATTATTGCCATTTGCCTAAACTTGCCTTTTCTATCATTTGATCAGCAAGCTCCTATTATTCCAACAAAGTCCAACTAGACATCACTTTGTTCAATCATTTGGTAAGCATTTAATAATGATTCAATAATTCCAAGTTCTAGAGACATTTTAGTAAAAAAAAAAGGAAAAGAATATTTTTAAAATATTTTAATTGACAAATAATTGTATGTATTTATAGGGTACAATGTGATGTTTTGTTATATGTATACATTGTAGAAAGATTAAATCAAGCTAATTAACATATCTATTACCATATCTATCTCCTTACCTACATATTTTTAAATCTACTCTTATTACTTTTGAAGTATATATTAATATTAATTACTGTCACCATTATGTACAATAGATCATTAAAAGTTATTTTTCCTGTCTAACTGAAAACTTTGTAAACTTCGATCACCACTCCTTTTTCCATCCTACTCCCACCCCCACCCCAGCCCCTGTCTTTGGTAACCACCATCCCACTCTCTGCCTTTATAAGTCAACTTGTTGAGATTTCACATTTAAGTGAGATCATATGGTATTCGTCTTTCTGTGCCTAACTTATTTCACTTAGCATTGTCCGTCAACAGATGCACAGGTTTTAAAAATGTGGCATATATACACAGTGTAACACTATACAGCCTTTAAAAAGAAGAAAAAAATATGTGTATGATGTTACCTTTCTTGTGAAGCATACTCTGCCATTTCTCAGCATTAATATATACCTTCTGTGTTAGCAATGATGCTGGACCAAGGTGTGTTTTAATTATTGGTTTTCATGTCTGTATTTCCTATAACTGAAAATTCTTGGACTATTCATATCGTTGTGTTTTCATCTTTCCCCTCATTTCATAGTGCAGAGTCTGGCATACATTAAGTGATCATGAAATATTTTTGAAACAGATGTTGGCATGGATGTGGAAAAAGGGAATCTTTAAACACTGTTGGTGGGAATGTAGATTAATATAATGTCTACAGAAAACAGCATGGAGATTTCTCAAAAAACCTAAATATAGACCTACCATCCACCCAGCAATTCCGCTACTAGGCATCTACCCAAAGGAACATTAAAAAATTATTTTAAAAAAGACACATGTACTCATTTATTTATTACAGTACTATTAACAATGGCAAAGTCATGGAATCAACCTAAGTGTCCATCAATGGATGACTAAATAAAGAAAATGTGGTATATATACACCATGGAATACTATCAGCCATAAAAAAGAATGAAATCATGTTCTTTTCAGCAATGTGGCTGGAGCTGGAGGCTATTATCCTATGAAATAACTCAGAAACAGAAAATCAAATACTACATGTCCTCAATTATAAGTGGGAGCTAAAGAAAATGGGTATGCATGGACATAAAGACAGAAATAAGACACATTGAAGCCTACAAAAGGAGGGAGATTTGTAAGGGAACATTGGGTAAAATGGTCACTATTTGGGTGCTTGGTATATTAGAAGCCCAAACTTCACCATTGTACAATATATACATCTAACAAACCTGCACATGTATCCTCTGAACCTAAAATTTTAAAAAGAGAATGAATCAGTAAATGTTACCCCCCACAAAAAAATCCCAAATCTGCCCATCATAATACACAACAAATCCAATTTCATTATTATCTGAAACAACAAAACAAGCTTGTATAAAACAATTTCATATAAAAGCAATAAAAATTATTTGTTATTTAATATAAACAGAAAAGAAATGCTTCTTGAATTTTGATGATCTCAAATCTCTTGAGTGCCCACTTTACAAAAGTATTGTAATAATCCTTTTAGCAATTATAATGATAAGATAAATAAGATAGGATTTGATACTCAAAAAAAGAAAAACTAACAAAGGAAATAGTGAGTTGCTGCTTAATGGGTATAAAATTTGTTTTGCAAGATGAAAAAGTTCTGGATACTGACTGTATATCAATATGAACGTATCTAACATTTCCAAACTGTACTTTTAAAAATGAATAACATGGTAAATTTTATGCTATGAGTACTTTATCACAATTTTTAGAAAAACAGTCTACTAGAGGTATGTTTTGTTTAGATTTGATAGTAATATTAAAAAATATATATGAAAATTTGCCTAAGAGATATACCAATCTAACTGCAATTTAAAAGATGGTAAAAAACAAAAAGCAAAACAACAACAACAACAACAAGAAAGTCCTTCTGTTTTTCCTCCAGAAAAGTTACCAGCCCGGTGCGGGAAGACTTGAGTTTCTTTTGTGGAAAATCACTGGAATTTTTCCAAAAGAGTAACAGAATTTGTGGAGAAGGAAAAACAAGTTAATATTGTTTGACTTTGAGATAGCTAAAATCTGGAAGGACTTCCTAGGTGAATTTGTCTGGCAGATAGAGGGAAGGTTAGGAAACAGGTCTGGCTGAAAGATAGCGACTGAAAATTCGCTCCCAACAAGGCTGTGGATCCAATGACAGTATAATATGTCTAAGCGGAAAGAGGGCAGGAGAAGGAAAATAGAGAAAGCTGAGGACCAGCCTAGGAACAAAACTAAGAACATAGAAAACAATAAAATGCATTAAAGAAATGAAAAGAAGAGGCAAGAAAAGATGCAAATATACTGATTATGTTTTTCAACCTTCTAATAACACTAGTCTTTGTAGACATTTTATAGTTTTAAAGGTAACATTATTATATGTAATTTTTAATTATCTAATAATAAGCACTAGAATTTATATGATGTGTTACAATTTACAAGGTGGTTACAAAGACCACTCCTATGAGGAAAGAATCTATTCTTTTCAATTTGCAAAATAAAATAAAATAAAAACACACTTTAAATAAGCTACAAAATGGGTAAACAAAAGAAACCATGTTTCTAACATCAATTTCCATTCTCTCTCCTTCTATGTATTTATTTATTTGTTTGTTTATTTATTTATTTTGTAGCTCTAGACGCCTTAGAAACACTGAGAGCTTATTCTGGCAGTTATGTGGAAAAAGTAGCCTCAATGAGTAGAAAGGAGACTTTGTATTTTATTAGGTCAGTGCAAAAGTAATTGTAGCTTTTGCCCTTTTTTTAAGTAATGGGAAAACTGCAATTACTTTTGAACCAACCTAATACAATTGACAAATAAAAATTGCATACACTTATTGATATTTTGTTAACCTATGCATTGTAGAATTAACTGAGACAAGCTAAGTAAGATATACAACACCTCATGTAGTTTCTCTGTGTGTGTGTGTGTGTGTGCATGTGTGTGTGTCTGTGTGCGTCTTGAAGACATTTAAAATCTCATATCAATATTCCCTGAATATGTGAGTGAAAAAATATCATATCAATTTTCAAATATACAATACACTGCTGTTACTGCTAGTCAGTATATTATACAATAGTTCTTAATCTATTCCTCCTGAGATTTTTTATTCTTTGACTATCTCCCTAATTCCCACTCCCAGATCCTTGTAACCACCTTTCTACACTCTGTTTTTTATAGATTCCACATATAAGTGAGATTGTGTGTTTTTTTTTCTGTGCCTGCTTATTTCATTTGCCATAATATCATTGAAATTTATCCTGTTGCAAATAACAGGATTTCCTTCATGTTTAAGACTGAATAGCATTCCATTGTTTATATGTACCACATTTTCTTATCCATTCATCTATTGATGCACATTGTATTAGTCAAGGTTTTCTAGAGGTACAGAACTAATGGTATACACACACACACACACACACACACACGCACACACACACACACATATATGAAGGGGAGTTTATTAAAAGTATTAATGCACATGATCACAGTGTCCCACAATAGGCCATCTGCAGGCTGAGGAGAAAGGAGAGCCAGTCCAAGTTTCAAAACTGAAGAACTTGGAGTCTAATGTTGAAGGGCAGGAAGCATCCAGCATGGGAAAAAAAATGTAGGCCTGGGAGGCTAGGGCAGTCTCTCTTTTCACATTTTCTGTCTGTTTATATTCTAGCCACTGATTATATTTTTGGTATTCTAGAGGCTGATTAGATCGTGCCCACCCAGACTATGGGTGGGTCTGCCTATCTCAGCTGACTGACTCACATGTTAATCTCTTTTGCAACACCCTCACAGGCACACAGAGAATTAATACTTTGCATCCTTCAATCCAATCAAGTTGACACTCAGTATTAACTGTCATAAGTCCACCCCTTGTCAACTGGAACCCATAAATATATGAGATCATAAATAATCTTCAAATAAAGACAATAATATTATAATTACATCTAACATAATACAACTATCATTTGTACAACCGTAAATGCACCAATCTCCAACTCAAATACTATACATAAAGTTAACAATATTTAAATGCTGATGTGAAGTCAGTAAATCTTATGTCACATGCTAAAGGAGAAAGAAAATAAAATGAAGACTTTTTCTTAATACAAGTGTATACATGCACAAACATGTTTTTAACAAAAGAAAGAAACACTCATGACAATTACAGTCCTCATTTCTGGAGCTGGTCATGTGGCCATAGCTGGTATTGATGACTGCCTTTTTCCACTGCCTATTCTTTATTCCCTTTGCTGTCAGCAAACAATTCAGCAGGTCATGATCTTTTTCCTGGTGAAGTTACACAAACCTTCATTCCTGAAGGTTCTGGGTCATTTGTACTACTGCTTGGATTGGGCTATTGTAATTTTCCATTGACCTTAATCACAGGGCATGGTAAAACTAAGAAACACCCTAATGGATCTTCTGTATTCCATGCACATTCTTCCTTACCTCCATTGTGGAATAGTAGACTGAGTTCATCTTGATAGTCCTCATCAATTATCCCAGCCAACACTGTAACCCTCTTCTTAGCTTGTTGACTTAAAGGTAGGAGGAGCCCAAAGTGTCCAGATGGCAACCTTAACTTCCAGTTTAATGGAATAATTGTTTCTCCTGGTGGCAGTGTTCCTCCCTCTGGAACTAAGACCACTAGGCCAGCAGAACACCATGTCTCAGGAACAGGAAGCAAAAATTTTGCAAGTGGATCACTAGAGGTGAGGGTGAGTGGTGACACTTCCAATTCCACCCCTTGATTCCTGGACCTGTGAATCCTGGCTATGGGTGAAACAGTACCATATGGGATGCTGATTCAGAGCGTACATGGCCTTCTGGAGAACTTTGCCCCAGCCCTGCCAAGTATTGTCACCCAGTTGGCATTGTAATTGTGACTTTGAAAGGCCATTCCACTGTTCTGTCAGTCCAGCTGCTTCAGGATGATGGGGAATATGGTAAGACCATTGAATTCCATGAGCATAAGCCCATGGCTGCACTTCTTTAGCCATAAAAAGAGTATCTTGGTCAGAAGCAATGCTATGTGGGATACCAGGATGATGGATTCTGTAAGTCCATGGATGATAGTTTTGGCAGAAGCGTTTCCTGAAGGATAGGCAAACCCATATCTGGAGTAAGTGTCTAGTCCAGTGAGGACAAACCTTTGCCCTTTCCATGATGAAAGAGGTTCAATATAATCAACCTGCAGCCAGGTAGCTGGCTGATCACCCTGAGAAATGGTGCCATATCAAGGGCTCAGTGTTGGTGTCTGCTGTTGGCAAATTGGGCACTCAGAAGTGGCTTCAGCTAGGTCAGCCTTGATGAGTGGAAGCCCATGATGCTGAGGCCATGTGTCACCTCCATATCAGCCACCATGGCCACTTTGCTTATGGGCCCATTGGGTGGTGACAGGGGTTGGCTAGGGAAAGAGGCTGAGTGGCATCCACAGAACAAGTCATCCTATCCACTTGATTATTAAACTCCTTCTCTGCTGAGATCATCCATTGGTAAACACTCACATGGGATGCAAATATCTTTAGTTTTTGAACACTCAGAGAGGTGCATTCACACACCTCTTCTCCAAATTTCTTTGTCACCAATTTTCCAATCATGCTTCTTCCAAGTCCCTGACCACTCAGCAAAGCCATTGGCTACAGTCCATGAGTCAGTATATAATCATAGATCTGGCCATTTCTCTTTCCATGCAAAGTGCACAACCAGGTGCACTGCTCAAAGTTCTGCCCACTAGGAAGATTTTTCTTCACCACTGTCCTTCAGGAATGTCCTAGAAAGGGACTATAGTGTTGCTGCTGTCTACTTCCGGTGGTGCCTACATAACATGCAGAACCATCTGTGAACCAGCGCCTAGCCTTCTGTTCCTCTGTCAACTAATCATAGGGAACTCTCTCTGAGGCCATTGGTGGTGGCTGGGAAAGAGAAAGTAGGGTAGCAAAAGTGGAGAACATGGGCATTGGAGCCACTTCCTCATGTAACTTACTTGTGTCTTCAGGACCTGCTTGAGCCTGATCACGTATATATCACTTCCATTTGATGATTGAATATGTATGTGTATGACCCACTTTATGGCTACATGAGTCAGAAAGCACCAGTTCATAATAGGCAGTTCAGGCCACATGGTGCCTTGATGGCACATAGTCAAATGTTCAGTTTCTACCAAAGCCCAGTAACAGGCCAAGAACTGTCTCTCAAAAAGAGAGTAGTTGTCTGCAGAAGATAGCAGGGCCTTGCTCCAAAATTCTAAAAGCCTCCACTGTGATTCACCTATGGGGGCCTGCCAAAGGCTCCAAACAGCATCCCTATCTGCCACTGACACCTCAAACACCATTGGATCTGCTGAGTCATATGACCCAAGTGACAGAGCAGCTTGCACAGCAGCCTGGACCTGTTGCAGAGCTTTCTCCTGTTCTGGATCCCACTCAAAACTGGCAGCCTTTTGGGTCACTTGATAAATGGGCCAGAGAAACACACCCAAATGAGGAATGTGTTGCCTCCAAAATCTAAAGAGGCCCACTTGGTATTGTGAGTCTTTGTTGGTTGTAGGAGGGGCCAAATGCAACAACTTATCCTTCACCTTAGAAGGAATATCCAGCCCCACACCATTGGACCCCTAGAAATTTTACTGAGGTAGAAAGTCCCTTACTTTGAGTTAGATTTATATTCCATCCTCTGGCATGCAAATGTCTCACCAACAAGTCCAGTGTGTTTGCCACTTCTTGCTCACTGAATCCAGGCAGCATAATGTCATCAACGTAATGAACCAGTTGATATCTTGTGGAAGTGAAAAGTGATCAAGGTCTCTCCAAATACGATTATAACAGGAAGCCACAAAGCCAGAGAGTTGATATACACCTGAGTTAGGACAGAAAAGGTATATTGCTGACCTTGCCAGCTGAAGACAAATTGCTTTTCGTGGGCCTTAGGGACAGGAATGAAGAAAAAGGCATTTGCCAAGTCAATGGCTGCATACCAGGTACCAGGAGATATGTTAATTTGCTCAAGCAATGAAACCACATCTGGTATAGCAGCTGCAATTGGAGGCACCACTTGGTTAAGCTTACAGTAATCCACCTGTCATTCTCCAAGATCCACCTGTCTCGTGAACAGGCCAAATGGAGAGTTGAATGGGGATGTGGTGGGAATCACCATCTCTATGTCTTTCAAATCCTTGGTGGTAGCACTAGTCTTTACAATTCCTCTAAGGATGCAATATTGTACTGCTTTTGATTTATGATGTTTCTAGGTAGAAGCAGCTCTATTGTCTTCCTTTTGGCCTTTCCCACCATCGCAGCCCTTATCCTACCACTCAGGGAGCCAATGTGGGGGTTCTGCCAGCTGCTGAGTGTGTCTATGCCATTTATGCATTCTGGCACTGGGAAAATGACCACAAGATGAGTCTGAAGACCCACTGGACCCACTGTAAGTCAGACCTGAGCTAAAATTCTATTAATTGCCTGACCTCCACAAGCTCCTACTTTAACTGGAGGACCACAGTGACATTTTGGGTCCCCTGGAATACCATGATTAATTAGCCAATGCCACAGCTCTACACAAGTCAGACTCTGATTGCTACTTTGTCTCTGCTGTTCATTATGGTAGCTATGCTGCCTTGCCTTTGACAGTTTGAGTGCTGCCACTTGGCCCCTGCCACTTCAAGACCCAATTATTTTCATTGTATTTCAATTTTGTAGTTGAGTGGCTGTGGTTTCTACTGTTAGATCTGGCATACAGAGAAAAGCAATTACAGGGCTCTTCAAAGATGCAGACTCTGCCCTCACAAATCTATTTCACAAAACATTGGTCAAGAGTATATCTTCTGGACCTTCCCAGATGGGATGAAGTAGGTCTAAAGTGACTAATTCACTCCACTATCCTAATCTTGCTAAGCCTTTGGATCTCTTCCTCTACATTAAACCCAGGGAGATCAAGCATTACCAGCTCACTAACTGTGGGCCATCTTTTAATCCATATTTCAGCTAATCAAGAAAATAAACTATTAGAACCTTTTTAACTCTCAAAGCTACAACATTAAATGCAAAATCCCTACATAGTAACCCAAATCAATAAAGCAGCCTGATCTAACTCTATGTTCCTTTCATCATTATCCCACTCAATGATGAAAAGTTGAAAGCTTTTCCTCTAAGATCAAGAACAAACAAAGATGCCTACTCTTATCATTTCTATTCAACATAGTAATGGAAATCCTAGCTAGAGCAAATAAACAAGAAAAGGAAATAAAAGTCCTCTAAATTTAAAAGGAAGAAGTTAAATTGTCACTCTTGACAGATGACATGCTTTTATATAGAGGAAACTCTCAAGACGCCACCAAAAAACTGCTAGAATAAAGAAATTTAGTAAAATTACATAACACAAATTCAACATAAAAATCAGTAGCATTTCTATACAATAATAAAAAAACTACCCAAAAAGGAAATTTTGAAAAAACTGTATTTAAGATAACATTGAGAAAAATAAGGCTGTGCACAGTGTGGCTCATGCCTGTAATCCCAGCACTTTGTGAGGCTGAGACAGATGAATCAAGAAGTCAGCAGGTCAAGACCAGCCTGGCCAACATGGTGGAATCCCATCTCTACTAAAAATACAAAAAAATAGCTGGATGTGGTGGTGGGCGCCTGTAATCCCAGCTCCTCAGGCCGCTGGGGCAGGAGAATCACTTGAACCTGGGAGGCAGAGGTTGCAGTGAGCCAAGATTGTGCTGCTACACTCCAACCTGGGTGACAGTGCAGGATTCTGTCTCAAAAAAGAAAAAAAAAGAAAAAGAAAAGAAACGAAAAAGAAAATATTTTGGAATAAATCTAACTAAACAAATAAAAGATCTATTCATTGAAAGCTCTTCAATTTTTTATCAATATTTTATCAAGCATAAATAAATGGAAACATGTTCAGTATTCATAGATTGAACCAATAAATATTGTTAAAAATGTCCATACAACCTAAAGAGATCTGCACATTCAATGCAATTCCTATCAAAATTTCAATGAAAATTTTCACAGAGATAGAAAAAAAATCATAAATTTCTCAGGGAAACACAGAAGACCCTGAATAGCCATGGCATTCCTGAGCAAAAAGAGCAAAACTGGAGGCTTCACACTACCTGATTACAGGCATGAGCCACACTGTGCACAGCCTTATTTTTTTCAATGTTATCTTAAGTACAATTTTTTCAAAATTTCATTTTTGGGTAGTTTTTTATTATTGTATAGAAATGCTACTGATTTTTATGTTGAATTTGTGCTATGTAATTTTACTAAATTTCCTTATTCTAACAGTTTTTTGGTGGAGTCTTGAGAGTTTCCTCTAAATAAAAGCATGTCATCTGTCAAGGGTGACAATTTAACTTCTTCCTTCTAAATTTAGAGGACGTTTATTTCTTTTTCTTGTCTATTTGCTCTAGCTAGGATTTTCATTACTATGTTGAATAGAAATGATAAGAGTAGGCATCTTTGTCTTGTTCTTGATCTTAGAGGAAAAGCTTTCAACTTTTCATCATTGAGTATCATGTTTGCATTATTAACTTTTTATTTATGGCTTTCATTGTGTCGAGGTACAGTTTTTCTTTACCTAACTTGAAGAGTGTTTTTTTTTTTTTTCTTAAACTCCCATTCTCATTTTAAACACCATTTAGTAACATCTCATTTTTAATATACCAATTTGTAATTTTTCCCTACATGTCTTTTTCTTATAAAGTATTAAATCCTGGAGAAAGGTAGGATGGCTGACCTTATGATTACTGATGAAACTGAAGAGAGAATTGAAGAGGAGAGATCTCTGTCAGCCCCCAAGGAGTGTGTGCGCACTATCAAAGTGAAGGCAGAAAATGTAGTCTCTGGTAAGCATTTTGATAGTGAAACAAAGCAGACTTAGGCCTTCTATTTCAAAGACATAGAGCTGAATAAGACATTTTTCTAACATAAAAGAGACCTGAAAGTGCATAGGCAGAGGAGTATACTGTGTAAACAAAAAGATGGAAAAATGTAAGAAGAAAATGGAAGAATAGATACAGAAGGTCTCAGAGAAGACAAGAAGAAATGAAAACTGGAGATTGCAGGATCTGCTCGAAAAAGGTGGAGGGCCTCTGTATTAGTGCATTCTTACTCTTCACAGAGTAAGACTCGGTAATTTATAAAGGAAAGAGGTTTAACTGACTCACAGATCCACCTGGCTGGGGAAGTCTCAGGAAACTTACCATAATGGTGAAAGGCAAAGGAGGCACCTTCTTCACAGGTTGGCACGATGGAGTGAGTGCAAACTGGGGAAATGCCAGACCGTTATAAAACCATCAACTCTCCTGAAACTCACTCACTGTCATGAGAACAGCATGAGAAAATCACCCCCATGATCCAATTACCTCCACCTGGTCCCACGCTTGACACATGGGGATTATAATGATTACAATTTGTGGTGAGATTTGGGTGGGGACACAGATCTAAACCATACAATATCAGCCACCTTCTTCCAGACACAGAAGGGAAGCTCAAAGTCTACCTAAAGATAATGAAAAATGCAGGGTGGATAAAGCAGGGTTGTTAACCAAAAAAATTTTTAGATGGAGAGAGCAGATCAGTCATTGCTCCAGATAACCTCATTCTTTTCAGAAAAAAAATGTTTAAAAGGATATGACAGTAAGAGAGGAAAAAAGTTACACTTGATTACAATAAAGCTTAAAAGAGAATCTTTGGCAAACGTTATATGGAACCAGCAAGTGATAAATAAAAATAAAAAGTGCTGAGAAAATAAGGAGGACATGTAAAAAGTACAAAAAGGCCAGATTGAAGTAGTTCCCAGAAAACAAATCTGGGACAATTTGAGCATCATAATAAATAATGACACTAATGAGTTATAATCCATTGAATAAAATAATAATACATGAGCCCATACTGTTAATAAGTGAAAAAAAATAAACATTTAGAGAGAAAACACAGTACAATGTCATCGAATAAAAGTAGAACAAATGAATCAGTTAGCAAAATAACCATTGTGCAATCACCATAATAATAATTGAATCAGGCAATAATCAATATTGGACACTAAATGTAGTCTATAAAAATTTCATGAGGAAAACTATATTTTGAAGTATCTCCTTACAAATTACTTATTAATTAGCAAGGGAAAATATCAACTAAGTGGAAAAAAAATGTGACAGTCATCACTTTAACCAAGCAATCAAAATCAGAATTACTAAAAATGGGACAAACCAATTGACATAATGTGCCTCTTGATATGATGTACTGAGAATAACACAAAATTACATTAATGGCATCCCTGTCTAAAAATTTGTACTTTAATCATCAGAATACATTAGACACACCAAACTGAAGACTGTTCTACAGCATAATTGGTCCATATTCTTTAAAATTGTTAATGTCATGAAGGACAAAGAGAGGCTAACAAATGATTCCAGCTTAAAGGAAACGATAGAGACACACCCCAAAGATTAAGTGTGTGCTCTTGCATTTCCTCTATCAGGAAAAATAAAATCTATAAAGAACAAATTAGAAAAATTTAAATATTGACTATAAATAATAGTATTTATTAGTGTTAAATTTCCTGACTTTTATAATTTTACTATGATTACCTAGGCTAATGCCTTTGTTCTTAGAAAATATACGTAATGCTAAAACTTTCAGGTGTAGAGCGTTTATGTTTATAATATCAGTGTTAATTCCAATTTCTTTTTTTAATTCCAATTTTTTTCTTTGCTCTTACATGATTCAGAAAAAAATTATGATAATATGAAAAGAAGAAAATCATAAGGCAAATGTGGCAAAATGTTTATTTATGAATCAGATTAAAGGATATATGAGAGTTCTTAATCTTATTTCTGAAATTTTCCTGAAATACAAAGTTATTTCAAAATAAAAAGTAAAAACAGTAAGATTTACAACCAAATAAGCAATAAATTAGCACCTGCAAGACACCAGGCCTGGGCCAAATGCTGGCCATACAATACTTATAAACTATGATTCCTGGTCTCAAGTGGTTCCGAGTTTATAGGAGGAAACAGACAGAGAAACCAGCACTCATGACTCTGTGAAATCAATGCTAGCACTAGAAGAGAAATGAAATGGCTTATAAACATCCCTGAAGCTGGAAGGTGAGGTCAAAGGTAGGTTGGCACATTTCATTTCTCTCCTCAAAATGTTCAAATGGCTTCTTTTTGCATACCAGAACAAAACAGAACATCAAATTTGTCCAGTGGGTTTTCTCTCATTTTTGCTAAGCCCCGTTGATGGTTACTGGTTGCCTGGGGGTTGTTTTAAGAAATGTTCTGAGGCCATGACATGCACTGAGGTGCAGGGCGCACCTGCCACAGCACTAGAGATTTGGGGTCACCACCCTTATTAGTCTCCTAGGACTGCTTCAGCAAAGTATCAAAAATTATATGAATGAACAACAAAAATGCATTGTCTCACAGCTCTGGAGGTTTGAGATGTCTGCAGGCTGGCTCCTTGTTAGGGCTGGGGGACAGAAATGGCTCCATGCATCTCCCCTAGTTTCTGTGGGGGTCGCTGACGATCTTTGCTGTACCTGGGCTTGTTAATGCATCACCCCAATCCCTGCCTTTGTGTTCACATGGCATTCCCTGTGTATGTCTCTCTTTCAGTTTCCTCACTTCTTGATCATTCAGTCATATTGGTCTAGGGCTTACCCTAATAACCCCATCTTAGATCATCTGCAAAGACCGTATTTCCAAATAAGGTGACATTTAAAGATACGGAGGCTTAGGGTTTTAACATCTTTTGAGTGGACACAATTCAGCCAATAACACTGCTTCTCTATGATATTCGCAGCTCTCAAAGACTTTTTTTTCCCAAACTATGCTTCCAGTCTTATTTCATACTCCTTTCTACAAAATCACCTGTTTCAGATAAACTACTGTGTGTCTCTTTAAAATATTTACTTCCTAAACTGATCATGGCTAATACATTGTCCTCCTTCCATTCACAGTTTGTAACACACTGAGTTACTCTTTAACACTTCTTGTTGTTTGATTTCCTGCATGAAGTTTATCCTTTGATTTTTAAAATATATTTACTTTTTTGTTATCTACCTCTTGCTGCTAGACTGTAAGTTTCTTGAAAGCAAGGGTGCTGTCTGTTAGGGAAACCACCATAGACTCAGGGTCAAGTTCAGCTTCTGGCCTATAGTAGGTGCTCAGTATTTTGGCAAGTGCAATAACTACAAGGACCATTTAAGTTTTCATTTCGTGTTTTCTTTCTTATTTTGACCAGATTCTAGTTCACTGGCCCAAAGTAGGCATTCTAGGTTTTGGGTAAGTATATACATTGGAGCAACCCAATGACAATAACAAGAGATGTACAGCAATAGGGTGTTATTACTTAAAGGCAAACTAAATGGGCATCTTTTCATAGCTACTAATAGCAAAGAGGAGAAAAACTCAGCCGGAAGTAAAATGGAAATGTACAAACTCTAAAACATAGAAAAACAACAAAACCTACAAAATCTGTAACATGGAAAAATGCTTAAAAGCATTCATAAAGGCTTATGAATTTACTGTGTAGTATACCCAAATGATCAACATTGGAAAATACACTCACAGAAAATATGCATTTTAGTTCAGTTTGTTGTTGCTGTTTCCCAACTTGCCTTGTACAAATTGATTTTGTTCTAAGTGCATTTGGCCTCAGTGCTTTTGTGTGTTTTCTTGCTAATAAACAAGGGCATACAAAAGCCACTTATTAAATCATTTAATGTTACTGACTATTACTATTCTTACTGCTCTTTACAGTATATCTAATTGGAAAGTGGAAAAGGAAATGGATGCTCAAAAGTCTTAAGTGCCCGATGCAATGTTACGGAGTTCAGAGAGCTCCTTCTTTCCCTGGTCCACAATATATTTTTAGATTTTGTTTGCTCAGTCATAATCTGAAACTAAACCCACTTGGGATGGAATGCGTAGGGTCCCATTTTGCCTGGCTTTCTCAGACTCACGCTGCTAAGCTGTAAAGTTATCCCATGTGACTCAGCTGCCTGCTGTACTGCCAGTTGATAGAGTCACATGTTCAATTCCTATCAGCAAGGAATGTCACCATTCCTGGTTTAGTCACCTGTGTGCCAGTGAAGCAAGAGGGCCCCAAAGGTAAAATTGCAGTCACATTGATATAATTACTCAGCCGCTCTGTCCAGGCACTGGATAGCAAAAGACAGCATGGCACTAAAAAACAGACCCTATGTGACACAAAAAAACAAGTATTGATGAAAAATGCATTAGGGGATGAAAAGGGGAGATAATGTGTCTTGAGTTTGATTTTTAAGCAGTGCTTGTCAAAAGCCCAGGCTTAAGAGCTGACATAGGAGTAGGGAGGTATAGTTGTAATATATTTTAGTGATAGCATGTGTGTGTAAAGGGCAGACAATAGACTCTCAGTGAGTTCATGGATGACAATGTTGAATTGGGAAACTGCCTTCTAAGGAAAAGAGGCAACTACACCTTCCCCCAACATAACGAGAAACCCACAGTCTAATGTAAGCTCTGTATACAATGACATATTTATCATGCCTTCACTGCCATTCATTCATATCTCTCCTCTTGCCGTCTTGGATGGCCCTTTGCATAATGGTAAGCAATGCATCACTTACACACTCGAAACAGAGATATATACTTTTTTAATATGCAAGTCTAATGGTTTCATTTGACAAAAGAAATCCCAGTGATCTATATTGTCTCTTAAATTGATCCAACATATTGTGGCGTTCAGGCCGAGTTACTTCCTGCTAATAATTTCTTAACAGAAAATGGAAAGACAATAGCATTAGTAAATCAAACCAAACGTGTGATTAAATGCTGCGTGAATATCAGGCATTTGTTTCAGTTCCACCATCCTGAATCCATTGCAGCCCAGGCAGAGAAGAAGGTCGTGTCATTTGCATGATACAGCAAGGTGCATTCTACAAATCACCCTAAATTATTGACCACTATGAGCGAACTGGTTGCTGGTATATAACATTCATATATCAAAGGCAAACCTCCAGTGAGAACACCTTGATTTCTCATTTAAGAGAGTACACTTCTTGTTGCCTTAGCAATATCTGCCTTTTCCCAAATCCAATCATACTAGTTTCTGGTTTTTCTAGATTTAGCCATCCTGGCAAACTGGCAGCAACCTCAGGCTTAAAAATATTTACATTTTCTGGATCCGTCTCAACACTATAGACACTTTATATTTTCCACTTCCATAGAATTCTTGGCTTTAAAGCTGGCTTTCATTCTAAACTACAGCTTTAAATCACATGAGATCTAGGATTTTTTGGGTCTGTATTTATGATCTCAATTTGAACAATTGTTCTACCTTCTTTTCATGTGCAGTTTTGATGACTTGGGTCAGGGATGCATCTGAATTCCACGATGGTACTTAGGTGCTGTTGCACAGTATGGAATACCTTCCTGTAAGTGACACATCCATACATTAGGTGTCTGAACTGTCAGGAATGACATGAGAAATGCAGGTGCTAGTAAAGTATGAGCACTCACAGTGTCTGTGGGAGGATGCCTTCCAATTCTTCATGTAGTTAGCTGCCTCAGGGTCTCATTGAGAAAGCCTCAATGGACAGGGAGAAAAACCACCTCTGTCGGACAGAAGGTATCCATTTATTCATTCAATCACTACAAATATTTGTGGGTATGTATGTAAAATGTACAGCTGTGTATCAACAGATGTCCGCCCAATGAATTAATTTAATTATAAACCTTGGTTTATGGCCCATTGTCATCTTTCATAAATTATCCTCTCATAATTTGTCTATTTATTTTAGTTAGATATTGCCCATTTTTGTATTGCTATAAAGGAATATCTGAGGCAGGGTAATTTATTTTTTTTTAAAAAGAAAGGGTTTTTTTTCTGGCTTATGGCTCCACAGACTGTAGAAGCATGAGGCCAGAGTCTGCTTCTGGCGAGGGTCTCAGGTTGCTTCCACTCATAGTGGAAGGTAAAGAGGAGCTGGTGTGTGCAGAGATCACATGGTGAGAGAGGAAACAAGAGAACGGCAGAAGGTGTCAGACTCTTTTTAACAATCAGCTCTCAGAAGAACTCTTGACAGAACTAACAGAGCAAGAACTTGCTCATAAATGGCATTAAGCCATTCAGGTGGTATCCACCCCCATGACCCAAACGCCTCCCATTAGGCCCCACCTCCAATACTGAGCATCAGATTTTTGACATGAGACTTAGAAGGGCCAAATAAACCATATCCAAACTACAGAGACATTAAAAAGTTGATAATCATAAACCCAGCACTTAATATGCCATATCTACCAATTTGCTTCTGCCCAGTTCCATTCCTTCTACCCCCACACTACCCTGAAGTTTGTGTCCTCTCACTTTATTAAAGTACATTTTCAACATTGTACTCTTTTGTTCTAGTTGCTTTTGAATTTTATAAGAAAGAAACCATGCAGTGTTCTAGGATGTGCTATTTTCACTTAGAATGATGTCACTAAAATTTATCTAGTTGCTATACAGTTGACTCTCATTCAATAATGATGTTATATAAAGTCACTATGAACAATGAATTAGTCAATACTGAACTATTGCTTTTAGGGGCAATACAGGGTTAGGTTCCTGTGAAACTCTGATTACAACATTTCCATCAACCAAAAAAATCAATGCATAAATTGTTTTATGTGTGGCTCTATTTAAAGATGCCTTATTTGACATACACTGTTGACTCCTTAGAATTGAACTCATGGCCAACAGTACTAAAACTCATACTTGAACAAAAATTTTTAGTACACACTTTTTCCCTGTAAGGCACAATGCAGCTTTATTGTACTGAGGAACATTAGACAGGACTTCAGCATTCACTTGGGGTCTATTTTGAATAACAAAACCACTTACAAAAAACACTAAAGTGAGAAAAATAGGGCACTAAACACACCATGCAAAGGTCATTTGTTTAAAGTCTGAGAGCTGAAACAGAAAGTCAGAGCATCTTCTTGTCTGAGCCCAGCTGGCATGACATATGTCACAACTCACATTTTTTCACCATTGTGTGCATGATCACAAATGACCATGTGATATTGAAGTTACAAATAAATTTTAGCAAGTAGGCAAATTTGCAGCTACAGAATCCATATATACTGAGGATCAATTTTAATTATATTTCATTTGCTTTTCACTGTTGTATACTATTTCATTGCATAAATATATCTTATTTATAAATCACACCTCATAACGTAGCTTTGAAATCTTTACCAGGAAGTTTCCAAAAACATTAATTTTACATCATTCATGAATTGAACATGTAACTGACATTATTTCAGGTGGGAAAACACTGTTTTCCTATAGATAAAGTATCTGTATTAGCAATGGCAGCATGGCGACTTCCTTCAACTACCTACCAATTATTATACATATTTACATATTTAACATATTATATATATATATAATATGTTATATATATAACATATTATACATATTTAACACTGGAGTTTGTAACAGAAACAGGTGCATTGAATGCAGAACAATGTTTATTATAATTTCTGAAGGCAGACATGCAATATTAAAATATATGTTAGATGTGCTGTGAAAGACACTCTAAACAGAGATAAAAGACATGTTCGTCATCTTCCATGAGTTTCAAGTCTAAAAACTTGAATGGTTATCCTGTATATGGTAATATAAAATTATTACTGCCAGTGTAGCATGGACACTACACAACCCAGGGAAGGAAACGTTTACTTCTGCCTCAAGCTATCAGAAAAAATTTCAGAAGGATTTAGAGGTGAATGATGTTAACATTTGATGGATGACAATATGCTTATTAGGATCCCTTTATGGTGCTTTGCAGTGGAAAATTTGTAAATTGCCTGGGTCTCATTATTATTTGATTTTGAAATACAGAGAGGCAGGATTGGCCTTTATACATGATTATTTCCCTCAATTCCATGCAGCCCTCTCTGTTGATAGTAAATAAGGGCTTTGGATGCTGTGAGCTGGTTTCAGCTGCTGTGGATTTTGATGAAATAGGATTTATCCTCCTCTATACTCCCTAATCTGTTGGTTACATGTGTATTGTATTTGTGTTATTCTGAGCCTGATGGTATCAAGTATGACTGGCCACCCTTGTCCAGTCAGTTCCTCTTAATAGGCATGCAGACTTCATTACTGTAAAGCATTTGGTTCTTCGAGTATGGTTTTCGAAACAGCAGCATTGGCAACACCTTGGCCCTTTTTAGAAATGTAAATTCTTGGCCCTTAACCCAACTTTCTGAATCATCACCTCCTGAGACGGAGTCCTGCAGTTTATGATTGAAAAAGCCTTCGAGGTGATTCCAGTAAATACTAAAGTTTGAGAACCAATGCTAGAAGGAAATCTTTATCGATTTCACTTGTCCCTAAGTACCAGGTTTTGTCAGGGCTGTGAATTGATCAAAGGATGTATTTTGACTGTGTCTTAATTAAGGAGTCAGTGTAAGAATTTAAAGAGTAACTGATGAGAGGGCTACAAGTTATAAATCACAAGCTGTAGGGTACAAATACATTATACAGGTTATAATTGAGAGAGTACTTACAGAAATGAAGAAATTTGCCATTGTAACCAAATCCAGATGTGTACACCTGAAAGCAGCACTTAAGTCTGTTTTTTTTTTTAGACCCACCCAAATGGACTAATAGATCCATGATACAAGTATCTATGCTAATTCCATACAAAATCTGGCCCACTGGTCAGCAGTGTTAGCATCATCTGGGAACTTTAAAAACTAAAGAATCTGGGTACTCTATCCTAGACTTATTGAATCAATATCTGCTTTAGAAAAAGGCCCCGAAGTGAACAACAGGCACATGAAGGTTTGAGAAGTACTGGTCTAACCTCCCGCACATAGTATGTGGTATATGGTATCTCAGATGATGGTTCTTAATTTTGAAAGAATAAGGGAAAACTGCCTTAGGCATTATGTAGAAACCCATCGTATAAGGGCAAGTACACATCTAGCATCAACTGTGTTCCAACCCTGACTTAAACATGCTACATGTGGTCACTCATTTAAAACTTACAGCGACACTCGGAAGTACATACGCTTACTATCCACACATTACATAGAGGTTATGTCACTGGTTTGAGATCAATCAATTACTAAGGAACAGAATTAGAATCCAAATATCACTGCTATGGCTCTTTTTCTTGTCCTGACACTCTCTCTGCTGATTTTCAAATGAGCAGAGAGTGATAATGCACTTGATTAGATTAGGAGCTGTGTTGATTAAAGATCCTCATGCCGAAATGCATTGAAAATAAAGCTTACTCTGGACAGAGGCAGATTATAAATGCACTTGGAATCTTTATTCCATACTTTTGATGATTTCTTTTGAAGGACTTTCACTAGAGAAATGCTCCTGGCCTCTCAGGTTCCCTGAACTGTCTGAACTTATAGAATTTCCCTGAAATTCTATAAAGAGCTGGGCCCCTATGAATTAACTGCCTTTGGGCTATCTTAGTATCCCCCTAACTGGAAGGAAATCTGATATCTCTCAATACACCTAGAGAAATGAACTTATCACTATTTTGTGAGGCCTGTGGTTTTCTAGCCCTACCTAGTACTGGGAATTCAACCGTTCAATCAGGAAATCCATTGTTGCTGTATATTTATGATTTATCCTCCAAACTGCCAGTCATTACCAATCTACCTGTAATAGTCTGTTCTCATGTTGCTAATAAAGACATACTCAGGAATTTATAAAAGAAAGAGGTTTAATTGACTCACAGTTCCACATGGTTGGGAAGGCCTCACAACCATGGCAGAGGCAAAAAGGAAACAAAGTCATGTCTTACATGGTGACAGGCAAGGCAAGAGAGTTTGTGCAGGAGAACTCCCCTTTAGATATTGTAACACTACCACAAGAACAGTATGGGGAAACATGCCCCATGATGCAATTATCTCCACCTGGCCCCACCCTTGACATGTGGAGATTATTGCAATTCAAGGTAAGATTTGGTTGGGAACACAGCTAAACCATATCACTACCCATCATCACCAATAACAAAAATATTTTTATATCTCCTTGTCTACCATATAAAATGTCTCAGTAGTGGAGATCTTATTTTTTCTTCTTAAAATCATTAAGATTTATATACAAATAGGAGCAAGACTTCTCATTTAGAATTTTCATAGCAAAAATATTAAGTCATTACAGCAGGCATAAGTGGAATCTAATTAAATTGTTTCCATATAATGAAGTACCCAGACTTCTGTGATACTGTACATACTCTTTCCTCCATCTTGTCTACCTGCAAAAATCCTGTTCCCCTTGGTGACATGGTCACCTCCCTAGAGGTCCCCTCTGTTATGAAGCTTTCCTTGGCCTCCCTGGAAAACATGCTGTGCTCCTCCTCTGTGCTCTCAATGATGCTGTTTTACAATATTCCACCCCCAGCTAAGAAGCATGGAGGATAGGGGCACATCTTACTCTTTTTTGAAAATGTAGTGCTGGAAACAAGGTAGACATGTGCTAAATGTTTATTCAATACATAAATGAATGAATAACTTGGACTTGGAAAATGAACATATTTTGAAATTAAACATGAACCATCTCAATCTCTGCACACAGAAGTAAAAAACTATCATGGAGATATGGAGATTCAAGAAAGAATATTTGCTCTGATCTGCAGAAAATCCCAAAAAACCGAATTGAAATATAATTGTGTAACTTTAGAATACATACAGAAATCATGGTGACTTATAGCCCCAAAGTTTGGAGCAATATCAGACTGGGCCATTGGTCCAATAAGCACACTCACTAGGGAGAGACTTATACGGTCACAGTAAGAACAACTCATTCTAATCTTGCACTGTGGCTTAGTGTAGGTCTTTTGGGAGTATGCTGAAATGACCAGGTAACAACAGTGCCTGCATGAAGCCGACAAGTGGCTCTCTGGGAAAGTACACCATGGATACGTTTGGAAAAAGGCTAGCTCCCATGAGCATTTTGAATATTTCCTAAGACTTCATGTGCTCCTGAATTAGTTTGCCTTGGACTTGCACAATCAACGAAGAAAATGTTTGTTAAGAAAATCTCCATCTGAGTTATCACAAATTTCAAATTGTCAGCATCTGAATTAATGCGATTTTTACCCCACTTATTCCCTTTCAGCTCTTCCAAATAAAGTCTGCTGTGAAAAATTTGGAGGCAGTCCAGAAGACAGCAACTAAAATGATTAAAGTTTCGACTAATATTCCCTCTGAGGAAAGGCTAAAGGAACAGAGTTTATTTAGCCTAGAGAAGAGAAGGCCGAATAAGGAATTAATAATAGTTCTCAAGTATAGGAAGAAGTGAGTGAGTGACAAGAAGCAGATTCCCTTACTTCTAATGAGTCCAGAACAAGAAGAAAGTGACTTGTACAAAGGAGCAAACTATATTTTATCCTTAGAAGGCCTTCCTGGCTATGCAAGATTCACATTAGGTACCTTTAGGAACTGCTCCAATAAGCAGAAGGCTCTTTGAGGCCGGCACGGTGGCTCATGCCTGTAATCCCAGCACTTTGGGAGGCTGAGGTGGGTGGATCACCTGAGGTCAGGAGTTAAGATCAGCCTGGCCAACATGGTGAAACTTCATCTCTACTAAAAATAAAAAAAATTAGCCAGGCTTGATAGTGCACATCTGTAATCTCAGCTACTCTACTCAGGAGACTGAGGCAGAAGAATCACTTGAATCCAGGAGGTGGAGTTTGCTATGAGCCAAGGTCATGCCACTGCACTCCAGCCTGGGTGACAGAGTGAGACTCAATCTCAAAAGAAAAGAGGAGAGAAAAAGAGAGGGGAGAGGGGGAAGGGGGGGGGGGAAGGGGAGGGGAGGGGAGGGGAAGGGAGGGGAGGATGGGAGCCTAAGCACTTACCTCCTCCATGAATTCATGTGGAGTCTTGCCAGGGACACTGATGGGTTAGAGTAAATGACCCCTTAGTGTCCTTTCTAACATGGTGATTCCATTTGATAAAAGGTCATCTGAATTAATCAGAAAGTTTGAGTTGCAATCCTGGATCAGTGAATCCGTAATGTGAGAGAGGTTCCTGTTTGGAGTGGCAAGTTTGAATTGCATCCCACTGGCAGAGCACCAAAGTTATGCTACATTTTCAGTGCATCCAGGACAGACTGCACTATCTAAAGTAACAAGCCTTGCTGGCATTGCCCTGAGAGTGTTCCATCTTGCCTTTGAAAAGAGTGATTCAGGGCTGCATGAATGACCAAACTGCAGCATCTTTTAAATTGACCTCGAGCACTAAGGCAGTGAAGCCTTTACAACAAAGCCTTGTGGTGACAGGGGAAATGAGACTGCTTAGGCTTTCACTTCTAAACTCCAGAGGCTCCAAAACAAACACAATAGGATCAGAATCAGGATTCCTAGAACATGAGTGCCTACAGACCAGCCTGAGGGACTAGCTGTCTCCTTCCTGTCATCTGAAAGATAGGACAGTCACAAACTAGACAATCTGGAGTTACTACAGTAAACATAACCACAGAAAGTCTTCCAGAGAAATTAAAGAACTCTCTCCAAACTAGAAATCAAGGTGAGATTCTTGACTTCTTTCTTTCTCTCCGAAACTCTCTCTCAAATTAATATCCACTTACTCATCCAGCCCTGGGCTTTTCCATTCTGTAACAGCTTTTACATAGAGCCCCTCTCTTGCATCCTCATTGCATCTCCCTGATTTATTTCTTGTCAAGTTTCAACTGGACTTTGAAAAGTAACCTCCTCAAACTAGTTTGAAACAGATTCCCCAAGGTGGTCCCAGAAACACTGCCTGCATATTCATAAGAATCGAGTGCTATGGTTATTAACGTGCAAACGGGCCAGTATGCAGCAGCAAGTACAAAAGGAGAAGAGAGGCATCTGTCGAATGAGTGTGTTTTGTACCTAACTTCAGCTACCTGTGAACGTGCTTTATATTTGTCCAATAACTGTCAGAATAAAGGACATTCTACAACAAAATAAATAAATAAATAACCCCCTCAGTAGTCCGCCTCTCTTGTCCAGCCCTCTAACCACTGTCCACAGTAGCCAGACTTTGTGAATCGCAGATCTAATCATATCATCTACCACTTAAGGATGCTTAGATGATTCTCCTGAATTTCAAAGTTCAGAATTTGTTACAGTAAAGGCATGAAAGATGTTTGTAGGGTAGTCAGTGCCCACTTATTTAGCCATATTCAAATCCCATATTCAAAAGTCCCCTGTTGACTTGGTGCTACTAATTACCCATTTCTTTAATGAATTAGAGTTTTTCAAGCCTCTATGCCTTGACTCATATTACTGGAGCAATATTGGGCTAAAATTCCTTGTGACTTTCCAACCCCACTCCCTGCTCCCTACTTCATACAGATAATTTATTTTCATATTTCAGTTTAAGCAGCACTTCCAACAAGAAAATACCCTAAACCCTTCAGGGGTTATTCCAGTGCTAACACTATGTACTTCTAAATTTTTCTGGCATAGAGCTATTTTAGAGGCAATTTTCTTTTTTTTTTTTTTGTCTGTTCAGAATTCATGCCCTTTTTTTCTGATTTTCTTTCTCTGTGATGTGCATTCTTAAGTGGTTTGCCATCCAGAGTGTCCTGCTTCCTGCTGGCCAAGTGGTGGGTTGACATAAATCTAGGCCAACTGAGCCTACTCTCTTGGAAATTGAGATCTTGAGTGGAAAGACACCAGGATGGAGAATGGTTAGGACTGATTAATACCAGCACTGACAGCATGGCAAAAACAAAAGCCAAAATAGACAAATGGGACCTTTTTTGTATCTAACCCTTCTCTCCTATGTTATATCACCAGGGCAAGCTTTGGGAGAGGGAAACATATTATCTAATTCACAATATTGTCAGGGACTAAAAATCAAAATTATTATTTGATATCAAGGGTAGAAAGCAGTGGGGGGCAGGAAGGTGGAGCATGAATCCTGGCAGGAGATACACCTGGCCAGGCTGGGTCCCTCTCATGCATGTCCCAACGACTTCCTTGGACCTGATGAAGACTGAAGACCTAGGACAATGATGTAAAAATCAAGCAACAGGGAAATAAATTCCAACAACAAATAATGTTTCGACTGAAAAACCATTATCCTCTTCCCTGGATAGATAGTATTATTTTGTACTTATAAAGGCAGTGACTGAAAGATCAAAGAGAACAGTCTCACTCCCACCTAGGTGGTCCAACCTGGAGGGTTTCAGGAAGCACATTGATTGATCCTGAGCAGCTGAAGCCTTCAGAATTTGCTTTCTTCTTTCTTCTATCTTCTTCCTTCTATTTCCCCTTATTTACACACACACACACACACACACACACATCCCAATACACATTTATTTCACCTGAATTCCACATTACATAAAAACTGACTTCCCATGTCACTAAGGATTCTTCATTGTCCCCCACATTTTCTGCCACTTAATTGTAAAGAGCACCTTACCCTGTATTCTAGATGTATATGCAGTAAATAGATGTGTGTGTATATATATATATATATATATATATATGCTATATAATAATAAAGTATAAATAGTAGTATAGCATTATCATATAATGCTATCGTGAAACATTTAATAAATTATTCTGTTTACCTGCATTATTCTATATACTATATTATCCTATATATTATGCAATAGTCTCATATTATTCTATATATTATATTCTATAGAATAATAATACAGTATATCACATTGAACAATATATACTATCTTTATTATGTACTATAGTATATAAAAAAGTAAAATTTAAGTTCATCTGGTATTCTTCTGATGTGTTTTCTAAAGGTCTTTGGCTATCTGTGCATGTATATTACAGAAAAATAGGATGTGGAATTCCCAGTAGTTTGGTGATGTTAATAGTGCTGTTGTTAAAAACTGCCAGTCTTGTTTCTTCAAAGCTGAGCCACACACTTCTATTCTTTGGGGAGGCAGAGCAAAGAAACAGGGAGAGAAAATACATAGACGCAAGTGTTCAGCTATGAGTTCTCAGGTAACTCTTAAACATCGTTTTCATCGTGCTCTGCCAAAGTGATAAATCCCTCTTTCATGTGCTGCTGAGGGAGGAGAAAAGCAAAAAACTGAATAGGTATAGGAAGCCAAAAGGAGATTTCTGTGCTGGACATGAACTGGTATGTATGCAGTCTCTATTGAAGCCAGACACTTTAAGAACATTATTTCATCTGATTGTCCCAACAGCACTATTAGTTATATGCTATTATGAACTTTTAGATAATAACACTGAGCTCAGTGAATTTCAATATTGTTCTGATTTTATGAGTAACAGTGGAGACACCAGGAATTCCTCAGAGGTGTATCTGAACATAGAGACTCTGTCCACTCACCACAGAATGAGAGAAGAGAGCATTCTTGTCCTAAGACAGTGCTTGCTCTTCAGGGTTTGCCCTTGATTAAATATGGAAAGTTCAGTGGTGCTATCCCTAATCTGTAACTTTTCCTTCTGAGGCTTCATCTGCTCTTTGTAGTATCCAGCACTCCTCCATTTATGCATCCAGGACTCTCAGCTTATCTGCACTTCCTACAAGAAGATCATCTCTGATAAACTGATTCTCACTCAGATGTTAGCTAAGAAATTGTTTTTCGTTATTGTTTTTGGTTTTGTTTTTTTTGTTTTGCTTTTCCTAGATAACCAGAGATAAAAGGAGAAATCACTTCTTTAATATTTCCTATTGTTTAATTTAACGAAATAAATTTCTAAATGTAGAGCTTCCATCTCTTGAACCTCAGCAAAGGACATATGGATGTTAAATTTGCTATCAACAAAATGAAGTGAAATATAGCCAATTACCAATGCCACATGGTCTGGTTGGCACCGGAAGGCCTAATATCTGAGTACACAACAGAAAGCAAGTCAAGTGGTCTTTAAACAACACTCCCTTGAGACAGTCAAGCTAGAAATAAAGAAATCACAAAAGTTTAGTGAGTGGATGTTTATCTTGCTAGATACTGTCAGTAGTTTTCTGTAGCTACTTTTTTGAGCTAGCTAATGTTTAATTTGAGTAACCTTGTGGAAAGACCTGTTTAAGTGGCACTATCAAACAATAGCAGCAAGAGGAGAGATAAGAAGAAAGTAAAAAAGGATTATTAAAGAAATGCTGGGGGTGAAATTTATCTCTTCAAACAAATCAGGGTGCGCTAAGTTAATAGAAAAATCCTATATTGGATGGACAGATAGGAAACTGTTATTTTCCAGAAGTTAGAAGCATGTGAGTGATTTTTACTCTGATTTGGTGGCAGCAAGTTGGGGAGACTAGGCTGTGAATTTCAGATTATTATATTTATAATATATTTTCCAGGATACTGGCATTCCAAATACCTTCTTAAAAATATTACATAACAAAATTGCAAAGGATGAAACTGAAGGGGAGGGACAGGGGCTTAAGACTGCCTATCCTGAGCCTCTTTCCATAATTTAGCTCTTTGGGAAGAAAATCTCTTTCGATCCCATTTTCAATTCTACTACATCTAACAGCAACATTAAAATCAGATTTGACCTTCTAAGTGCTCTGTCACAATAGAGTTGTTTAGAGTCACCAGAGTATAAAAAAAATACATAGAAAGACTAATTACAAAATAGAGGCTGTCTTTCAGTATTTCTATTATTTGGTTAGTCCAGGCTCAGCCCCTAGACTCGGAATTTAAATGCAGTAAAATTTCCAACGTGTTCCTCAGATTTCTGTAGTGTAGAAGATAATTAATAATGTGCATGTCTTGATGTTTCATTTGTATAGTTTTTGAAGCTAAAGAGTTGAAGTAAATAATTCAAGATTCTTTTTGACCAATCAGCTTGTATTTTTAAGGGCTTAATAAGTACTGCCTCTGAGAGGATTTAGAGAAGGGCTGTCAGAGATGGGTAACTTTTCTTCAGGTGCTTACAGAAGGTGAAGAGTGATGGGACGGGTACAAAGCAATCGGAAAGCTGGAGAAAGATGCTCTGCCTTCTGACTACTTGCATGTGGTCTCTTGTATTAACCAGCAATATAAAATTACTGGACTTTTCCATAGTGATAAAGGGCTATGAAAATACTTTGGACCAAGCATGGTGTCTCACGCTTGTAATCCCAACATTATTGGAGGCCGTGGTGGGCAGATCGCTTGAGCTCAGGAGTTGGAGACTAGTCTGGGCAACATGATGAAACCCTGTCTCTATCAAACAATACAAACAATTAGCTGAAGTGAGAGGAGGCTTGAACCCAGGAGGTAGAGGTTGCAGTAAGCTGAGATCACACCACTGCACTCCAGCCTGGGTGACAGAGTGATATCCCGAAGGAAGGAAGGAGGGAAGGAAGGAAGGAAGGAAGGGAGGGAGGGAGGGAGGGAGGGAGGGAGGGAGGGAGGAAGGAAGGAAGGAAGGAAGGAAGGGAGGGAGGAGAAAGTAATTTGAATAAATAGCTGTGTGTCCCAATTGCTTATGAAGTTTTAAAACTTCAGATAGACAGGCTCTGCTGTATATAAAATGAATCAGAACCTCTTTTGATGTTATGTGATGAACATGTGTAACCCCCAGATTAACATGCTGAAGCCCTAACTCCCAATGTGACACTGTTTGGAGATGGGGCCTCTGGAAGGTAATTACGATTAAATAAGGTTATGAGGATGGGACTCTCGTGATGAGACTAGAGGCTTTATGAAAGACACCAGAGAGCTTGTTCTCTCTCTCTCTATTCACATAAAGAAGAGCTCATGTGAGCACACAGCAAGAAAGGGATTGTCTGCAACCTAAGAACCCAAGAGGAGAGCCCTCCCCAGAAACTGACCATGTCAACACCCTGATCTCAGACTTCCAGCCTTCAGAATTGTGAGAAATAAATTTCTGTTGTGAAAGGCAGGAGTCTGCTGAGAAATGAGTTCCTATTCTTTTTGCCTTTACTTAAACTACTTTGGTAGGATATAATATTTTTCCCCATTTGTCTCATTGTCCTCCAACCACTAAGATGTAGTCACCACTGCTTCCATAGGAGGGTGAATACAACCCAGGAAAAAAGAAAAAAACAGGTTTAATTATGTGAAATTTCCCCCGATCCCCTCCAAAAAACAAAATACATGTTGAAATTCTAACCAGCCAGAATGTGTCTTTATTGGTAGATAAGATCTTTGCAGAGGTAATGAAATTAAAATGAAGTACAGATTCGGTGTAGAAACTATGCAAAAAAAAAAAAAAAAAGCAACAAGTCAGATTTTTTTTCAAAGGAGGGTGAAAACAAGGTTCAGGACTATCACAGCTTTAGTCGTTCAGATATGTTCATACACAAGTGTTTCTTTAAAAACATCCACAATTCTGTGTTTGCTGGATTATTAGAAGTAGAATGGGAGAATAAGCGATATAAAAATTCAGGCAAGTGAAACAGTAAATAGTTTGTGCAAATCCCTGTAACTGAACATGATACCACTTCTTCAAGTTGTGAGAGGTCTCTCTTGGGCGTGCTTTATATAGACACTAAACCCATTCATGAAGTCTCTGCACCTATAACCTAATGACCTCCCAAAGCCCCCATTTCCTAATGCCATCACATTGGTGGTAAGGATTTCAACATATGAATTTGGGGCTCAGGGATGCAGATGTTCAACCACATAGTAGGTTGTGAGCCTGAAGAAGCAACAAGGCTCCCTCAACCTGAGCTTGGGCTTTACTCAAACAGGCAGGCTGCAGTGCATCCTTCATAAGAAGGAATATGGATTTGTTCTACATTTGTTTAACTTAAAGTCATAGTGGTGATGCTTTCAGAACAATGGAAGTCTTGTTAAAGAGGGGTTCGAGTTTGTAAGTTCAGAAGCAAAACAGCCAGGAATGTTCAGAAGGCAACTCCCTAGCTAAAACAATTAAGCCCCTTCCCTGGAAGTACCATGATATAGTTTGAATCTGTGTCCTCACCAAATTTCATGTAAAATTGTAATCCTCAATAGTGAAGTTTAGGCCAAGTAGGAGGTGATTGGATCTTGGGGGCAGAGTTCTTATGAATGGTTTAGCACCATTCCCCCTTGCTATTGTATAGTGAGTGAGTTTTCACGAGATCTGGTTGTTTAAAAGTGTGTGACCCCTCCCCACCACCACTCTCTTGGTCCTGCTCCTGCCATGTAAGACACCTGCTCCCACTTTGCCTTCTGCCATGACTAAAGGCTCCCTGAGGCCTTGCCAGAGGCAGATGCTGCCATGCTTCCTATATAGCCTGCAGAATCATGAACCCACCGAACCTCTTTCCTTTCTAAATTACCCAGCCTCAGGTATTTCTTTACGGTAGTGCAAGAATGGACTAATGCATAGCACAATGCGAAGAAAGTAACATCAAGCAGCCTTCCCTCAAAAGAGCAGGAAGAATATTTTTCTGAAAACTATTTGATTTTCTTTCCCTACGCTTTTACAGTTCAATTCTTCCCTGAACCCATTCTAAGCTGAGGATGGAAAATAATCATTCAAGAGATCAACGCAAATATTATCCCATGCAGAACAGTCCTTTTCAATGAGCTTGCCACCATGGCAGCCTTCAATTTTGCATGACTCTGATCATACTATATACATAATTAAAATATTTTTGCTTTAAAAGCTTTTGTTAGCCTTTAGGCTCAATGTAGACATCTAAATAAATAGTTGTAGGGCAAATACCCAAAAGAGTATGGGTTCTGGCATCAGACAGAACTTGATTTGAGTTTGAGTTTCATCACTCTTGTGCAAGATATGCAACCTCACAGAGCTCTAATCATCTCATCTATAAAATAAAGCTGATTATTTCTGAACTCAATGATTTATCAGAAGGAATACATCACATTACACTTGTAAAGCTTTGGGCATAGTGCATGACACAATTAGTCATGAGTAAAATAAATATTTACTATTACCAAAAAAAAGCAGTATTTTTGAAAGAAGTGCTAGGTAATACGGTAAATAAAGAAGGCTGAGAAAATAGTTGCATAGGCCTGCAGAAAAAAAACAAAAAGAATTTTCTATTAAACACTCCATAGGCCAATTTACCATTGAGAGAAGGATTTGGCTTGATAATGAAACATAGAAGAAGCAAACTCCAGTTCTTGACAGAACTTTAGAATCAGAATCTTTCAAACGATCAGACTATACTATAGACTGAGTGACTTGACTAACATTTATTTCTCACAGGGCTGGAGACTGGGAAGTCCAAGATCAGGATGCCAGGAGTTTAGGTGTCTGGTGAGGGTTCTCTTTTTGGTTTCCTCATGTGTGTGTGAGAGAGAAAGGAAGCAAGCTCTCTCCCATGTCTTCTTAGAAGGGCACTAATCCCATTATGAGGGTCCCTCCTTCATAATCTAATTTTTTCTGGAAGTCCCATCTTCAAACACCATCATCTTAGAGATTATTAGTTTTTCGGGGACACAAACATTCAGTTCCTAGCTCTTGCTCCAGGTCAAACAATCACTGGTCAGAGCCAGCACTAAACTACATTTCTCCTATGACTCTATCACAACCGATTAGACCTCGATTTATATTTGCTGAAGAAATAGTCTCATTTCCTTTTGAGATTTACACATTTATAAATTTATAAAGTTTATTTAGGATAGTTCATTCCACGTAACATGTCACTCAACTGCACATCGGTTTGACAAACAACATTTCAATCCATCAGAAAAGTTTAGGTTGATGTCTGCACATATTCCAGAGACATGAAAGTGGAGGATAAGTGTTTTTAAAGCAAACAAACCTGAGACATGTTGTTAAAGGAAACTTGCTTTGGAATGGAACTCTGGAGTGTTTAATTATCAACATGTGCCTTTCCATCCCTGGCCTATTAAATCATCTGACCTGCTAATAATAGCCTGTTTAGCCATCAGGAAAAGATGGATGAGTTTTAGTTCCCATTTTCAAATCCAAGGGATCTGCCCTGTTTCTGAATTATCTGCAGATGAAGATTAGTCACTGAGGCATCTGTAGGTTGTGCAGAGGACATTGAAGTCCTGGTCAGGATATTTATCCTCAGCAATGTGCTCCTCCCTCTCCTTCAGGCCTTCCACTGGTGAAAAGAGACTGAAAGAGCCAAACTTAAAATGTGGGGAAGGGAATCTTACCAATTAAATGCTCTTTTTAGCATCGCAAACTGAATGTAATAGCTTCCTGTGTTTAAAATGTCTGTGAATAGATCATGTATTTAGCTTTGCAAAGGAAGTTTTACATGTAACACCACTGCTTTCCCAAAGCCAGCTGTTTGAGTGTTTGTTTTAATCCATATCCAGTGTTCCTATTACTTGTTGATATGTAACAAACTATTTCAGATCCTAGTGGCCTAAAAAGAGTAATTTCTTTGGATCGTGATTTTTGTGGATGAGGAACTGGGGAAGTGTTTAGCTTGGTGTTTGCTTTCTGTTAGCTGAGGTGGCATGGCTAGTGCTAATGGATGAATTTTTAAGACAGCTTCCTCACATGGCTAGCGAGTTGGTGCTGGCTGTTGGTGAGAACTTGGGCTAGTCTTTTGTTAGGGTAACTTGGTTGTGATCCATAAAGGCCCATTCACAGGGTGCTTGGGCTTCTTCATGGAAGAGCAGTAGAGTTCTTGGAATGAGTATTCTTTCAGTTGAATGTAAGCTGCAAGACTCGTTCTGACCTAGCCTCAGAAGTCCCAGAAGACCACTTTTACTGCATTCATTGATCAGGCAAATTATTTAAAGCAAATTCAACTCCAAGAAGATAGAAAATAGACTCACTCTCTTATTTGTAGATTAGCAAAGATAGAGCAGACATCTTTAACCTAGCACATCAAGAAAAACTGTAATTGCTAGATTTTAACTACCCCCTCCACTTTTTACATTATCTGTTGAGTCTCAAATGCTTCAAAAATACATATTTAATTTATTCATTGGATCTCTCTTCATTCATAATGCTTAATAAATATTTTGTAATGCTTTGAAACTATGATTCAATTAATCAATTCCATTGATTTTTCTGATGATTATTTCTTTTCTTCCTAACCCATTCCCAGATTGATTACAGTACTTCAAATGCCATCCTGGATCCTGAATAACGAATCTACTCAGTAACAAATAATGGAATCTTCAACATAACATTCTCTCTGAGAGTGTACAAGGCAGACAATGGAGACAACAATTCAAAAACACTTTCCAGGTTGAAGTACAATTTTAACAATGGCAGTACTTTTGAGATATTTAGGTGGCTTTCATGCCACCCTTTTTTTATGCCCCAAGGGGTAAGGGTACGAAGTAAAGCAGTTCTTCAGATCTTATCAGTAGACCCAAAAGTAGAAATTAACCAGTAGTAAAAAATCACTTATATTGAACCCCTTTTGTCTGCATATATTTGCATATGAATAACTAACTAATTGTTTTGAAGTAACAAAAGAACAATGGAGGAAAGAAAAGGGGCTTGAGGTGGCAGCAAACACCTGGGAGATTGTATTTTAAAAGCTTTTTACATATTTGATTTTATTTTTTAAATAGAAAGAAAGGTACTGAATCATGCATTCAGAAGACTACAAAAAGGATGAAAGTGGGAGAAGGTTTCTGACCTAATGGTGCTATTTTCTGATAGATACCTCTTTAATTCTTTCCACTGAAATCTTGAATAACAAAGCCTTGTAATGTGTATAGAAACCAAAATTCTACAGATAGTGTTAAGCAAGTTTTAAGATTCCCCTGACAAGCTCTTAACTTGATAATGGCCTCTGTTTGAACTGATATTTTTAAATTAGCTGTGTAAGTTTCCTTTATTATACAGAAAAGCCTGTATACTATCAGTAGGATGAGGTGACGTTCCTTTCCTCTACTTTGTTGTTCTGAACAATTCAGCTCTGGCCCCAAATTAGCATCATCCACTCAGCAAAACAAATGACCCATATTTAACTCTTCTTATTCTTGTTGCAATTTAGCAAACATCTGTGTTATCTTGAGCATGCTTTGTGGAACTTACTTCTACAGTTGATTTTTTAAAATCTTTTTTGCCCACTTAACATTTATCCCTCTTCTGATAATAGTACCTTCATTTTTCTTTGTACAACCTCATCTCGTGGTCTCAGTCTCAGTAGCTTCTGATGCGAATCTCACCACCAGCTCTAAGAATTGAGCCAAAAAAAGGGAGGTATAGTTCTGAAATAGAAATTAGTCAGAAGTATGACAAACATAAGAAAAAGGAGAGGAAAAAGACAAAGGGAAGAAGTGGTGCTGGAACACAAATGACACTGTTTGAGATCTTGGATCCAGGCATGCTTCTAAGTATATTTTTCAGTTACACAAGCTAATTAGTATTTCTGCTAACACACGCAAACACACACACATATACATGCACACAGACATATTTTATTTATTTGTTTATTTATTTATGTATTTATTAGGATTTGCTTAATCTGGTGTGATTTGTGTTCCTGTCATTTAAAATTAAAGCTTGAAATTAGGCTTTACCAAGACAGCCATTTACCAACTCAAAATATATTAGCAAATTATTTCTTCTAGTTATTTAGAACTGTTCTTGAAAGGCATTGTGAGATCTGAAATAGTGCATTTGACTTCACTGGCTTTAATATAATATGTGCAAACCAATAAAAGGTAGGCTTTTCAAATTACTTATGTTTACTATGAGATTATTCCTTATTACTATCCAAAATAAAATTACTAAATTTATGTAAATTAAACTTTTCTATTAATTTAAAACACACTCATATATTATTTCAGGGTCAGAATAAAAGGCCACAGAACCACAAACCTCTACGTAGGCACATCCATTAGCATTCATATAAGTAGGTGTATTTGGTGGCTCTGCTGGAGTAACAAACTACCTCAAAATCTCAGTGTTATGACACAAAGGCTTGTTTCTTGTTCATATGACATGTAGGCTTCAGGCCACCTGAAGGTCAGCTCCCATTGTGTGCTGCTCTATCAATCTTCTCAGCTAGACTTCCAAGCTAAAGAAGCAAACTTTATTTGGAGAGCACCATTCTTAGGAAGCAGAAGCAAGGTTACCATGACATCCTACCTAAAGCTTCTGCTCCAACATGGCTTGTATCATATTCACTTAAATTGTACCAGACAAATTTAAGAACAGGACAGGAAAGTTCATGTCATTTACACACCGTGCTGCCAATTACAAGGCAAAAGCAAGGATCTATAAGTGCTTCCAAATATGAGGGTCAGTGATTTTAACAATATTAGCTGACACAATGGACATGTCCTGTCTTTACCTAGCTGCTTTCTAATACACTTCTGTGACTTCAGTGTAGTACGTAGGCTTTCATTGCAATTTCAGAGTCACTAATGTTCAATGAGAGGAAGTTTCTCCTTCACCCTCTGGAGGCTCACTGAAAATGAACTTACAATAGTCAGATTAATGGGAGAAAAAGACATACAGAATTTATTTAACAGGCAAGGGATAAATATCACAGGAAAGTGAGTGCTCACATTTTTTTATAAAGAGAAAACAAAATTCTAGTTTTGTTTCAGTGTACCTTTGATATTAAGGCTCAAAATTAAAACTCTTTAATAAATCAATTTAGCTTGATTTTATTTAACCATATAAGATTTTCTTTTACTCTCTTAATTTTCCAACTTTTTATATTAATTTAGTTTTACCTATAACAATTTTTCTCCACTTGTTCATTCTGAAACAATATTTAAGTATACTCTACACTAGACAAAATTACATTTTTTAAACAAAATCCCTATCTTCGTGCCTTCCTTACAACCTTCCTCATCAGAAAACACATCCTTGTATGCTGTGTACAGAATTTTCTTTTATCTTCAGTAGTTTTAGTGAACTACATTAATTAGAGCTTCAAATTTTTAGCAATTGTAATCCAACATACTGTAGACTTACAAATACCATTTTATAATTTGTAAAATCTAACAGACCTAAATATATTTTGTTTCTTTGTAATAAGAAGCCAAAAGCAGATAAACTTAAACATCTTTTTAATGTTTTAGTATTTTATATTTCTTAGAAATAATCTAGAAATGTGATGAATATCTATCATCAACTTAGCAAAACTAGAAAGGTATATGGCTAAAGATATTTGGGAAATCTTTTAAGTAAATATATTAAGTATGATTATCCTTGAAAAAATATATTTATCAACTCCTGTCCCATTTACATCTATTTGATTTATTAATCTTTAACAATTATGCTTGGAGAATTCTAGTTCATTTTATTTGTTTTTTATTTTAATAGTTTTTGGAATAAAAGTGATTTTTGGTTACATGGATGAATTGTATAATGGTGAAGCCTGAGAGTTTAGTGCACCAGTCACCCAATGTACTATACATCATACCCAATATGTAGTTTTTTTAATCCCTAAGTCCCTTCCTATCCTCCCCAATTTTGAGTCTTCAATGTCCATTATGCCACTCTACATGCCTTTGCAGATCCGTATATTAGCTCTCACTTATAAGTGAGAATGTATGATATTTGATTTCCAGTCCTAAGTTACTTCTCTTAGAACAATGGCCTCTAACTCTACCCAAGTTGGTGCAAATGAAAATTTTCATTCTTTAATAACTGAGTAGTATTCCATGTCTATATATACCATGTTTTCTTTATCTACACTTTGGTTGATGGAAATTTAGATTAGTTCTGTATTCTCCCAATTGTGAATTGTGCTGTGATAAACATATGCATGCAGGTTTTTTTGTTTTGTTTTCTTTGCTCCTTTTGATATAACAACTTCTTTTTCAAGGGGTAGATACCCAGTAGTTGGATTGCTGGATTGAATGTTAGGTCTATTTTTAGTTATTTGAGGAATACTCACACTGTTTTCCATAGCAGTTGTACTAATTACATTCCCCCCAGCAGTATATAAGCATTTCATTTTCACCATCCATGCCAACATATGTTGTTTTTTTGACGTTTTAATGATTGCCACTCTGGATGGGGTAAGGTGGTATTCTCATCACAGTTTTAATTTGCATTTCCCTGATGGCTAGTAATATTGAATATTTGTTCTTGTTTCTTGGCCACTGTTTATCTTCTTTTGAGAAGAAACTATTCTTGTCATTTCACTTTTTGTTGGGATTATTTGGGTTTTTTTTTTCCTTGCTTATGTGTTTTAGTTTTAGATTCTGGATATTAATCCTTTGTCGGATGCAGAATTTGCAAATACTTTTTCCCATTCTGTGAGCTTTCTGTTTACTCTGATGACTATTTTGATTATTCCTACTGTTGTAGGAATAATCAAAGCCTTTTAGTGTAATTAAATCCCATTTATGTACTTACTGTTTTTGTTGCATTTGCTTTTGGGGTCTTAGTCATGAATTCCTTGCCTAGGCCAATTTCCAGAATAGTTTTTCCTAGGTTTTCTTCTAGACATTTTTGCCTTCAGATCTTAGATTTAAGTCTTTAATCCATCTTGAGTTAATTTTTGTATAGGTGAGAGAGAATGATCCAGTTTCATACTTCTATATGTGACTATCCAGTTTTCCCATAGACTTGAAAAATTTTATCAGACATTAGACTCAGCTTAGTCATCTCAAGTTTTTTTTCTAGTAATTATTATATAACATGTGTATATCAAGCAGTTACCATCCAAGCAAAAACTACTAAGGTATTTTGCTGTTAAAAGATATATCTGTTTCTATTAAGCCAAAAATATTTAACTCACCTAATTTCCTAAAGATTTATTTTAGTCAAATAAACTTTGAAAAGTATTTGGGCTTAATTATTTAATTCATACATGATCATTTTATCTCTAGTCAATTTGGCACCATATAGATAATGTATAAATACATGTATAGAAATAAACATGTAGACATAATATGCAACACACATACACGTGTGCATTCAAAAGCCAAATAAATTGGGTTGCTCAATACAAAAAAGAGCAAAATTTTAGACCTGAGATAAGCCCACCCGTGTCTCTTGAGTCTCTATAAGGAAGGCAGAAATCCCCAATAAAGAGGTCAATGGCATATTTTTTGTGTTCCTCTGTAGGTCTCAGGGTCACTAGAAGTCTTCTTCAGATTATTTCATGTGATACCCGAAGCTCTGATGTTTTCTCTCAGTAATTTTTTAGCCATGGACCTTCAACTAAAAGAAGCAAGTGTTGACAAAGGTGGGAAAAGGAAGAAGCAGAAATAAGTGGAAAAATGGGTCCTAAAACAACCAGTTTCAGGAGATCTTAAGTTTCACAAAAAGGCCAATGAAGGTTTAGTTAGCAGGGATTCAAGAAAAAGAAGTCCAGTTGACTGAGAAGTAATTTAATGAGAGAAACAGGAATCAAAAGAGAAAAACCAGAGAGTTCTTTAAAAAATATTATAGCCTGGATTTCAGCTTTTAATTAAGTGACATTTGACCATGGAACTCTTAAAACATTTTATTATCAAGTTTCAGCCAAGCAAAGAGCAAACTTTCTGTTCACCAGTTTTTTTCCCTGAAATTTGCAACTAGGAGTTTGGATATTGGTTAGAAGGGGTGTGCTTTGGAAGCAGCAGGCCTTCACCTGGAACAAAGGGACTAGAGTGGGCTATACATGGAGAAGTAACTTTCCCACTGCCTGGGAGGAATCTGCAGCTGACTCACTCAGAGATGCTCCCAGGAGAGACAGGAGGCCTGTCTCTCTGGCCCAGTCTGTGTCTAGTCACCAGGGCCCCTCCTACCCACTCCTATGAAAGACCATGTAAAAGTCTAATGAACAAAGTTGAGAAAGACAGGGCAAAAAGAACTTCCAGAGGAAGATTTCTGTTTCTGTCTCAACTTACCAGGTTCTTTCTTTCTTGGTACATAGTTCCATTTTTACCTCAGGAGAGAAGGCTAAACAAACAAAAAACAAGTTTCTATCATGCTCTGTATATAAACCAAAGGAGCATATAAATAATGACCTATAAACTAAAAAAAAAATCACACACAAGACCAAAGTCCAGAAGCCCTATGGTTTTAGCCAGCCTCCAAAGAAGAACAAACAACTGAAGCCCTTCCAAGATCCAGACCTCATGATAGCTTAAAGAAAGGAAAGTTTCAGTGAGCATGGATGGGATACAACACAGATTTCTATTCAGTCATGTCCTCAGGGATTCCAACCTTTGAGTTACTCATCTGCATACAGCTGCCTGACAACCAATGTGCCCCTAATCAACGAAAAACTGAAAGAGATGAAGAGTTGGTAACACAAACCAAAAAGCAAACCATTTTCATGGGAAGGCAAGGTTACTAGTCAAATGGGTACCTCAAAGAGTGGAATCACACAAATAAAAATTCAAAACAATTTTCACAAATAACTAATTTTAACTCTCACAAATGTTTCTCTCCTGAGCCAAGGAAGTTTATATCTCTAATGGACTTGTTTCCTGGCCATGTATTGCAAAGCATTGACAATGCAAATCTTAATCACTAGACCACAGATTGAAGGATCTTCTAGCAAATCTCATAGAAAATTCAAAACAGGCAATTGGAGCATTAAAAAAAATTTTAACTTTATTTGAAATCTCATTTTTGCTTTTCAATCCTGCCAATTAATTTTTTGAAGTAGATGTTATATTTCTGTTGTAACTTTTTACAGATACACACAGACATATATTTAAAAGAAACATTTCTTTTAAATACAAACTTATTCCAAAGACGACTCAAGCCAATAAGACTTTCTCATAAAAAGGCCTAAACAAATTACTGATATTTCAGGGTTTTTTTCTCAGTCTTGCTAGCTGTTTGTCAATTTTATTCATCTTTTCAACAAATTAGTTCTTGGTTTGACTAAATGTTTTATGTTTTAATATTTTCAAGTTCATTAATTTCTGATCTTAAGTTTATTATTTTCTTCCATTGTTTACTTTGAGATTATTTTGTTCTTTTATAGGCCTCTGTGTGTGTGTGTGTGTGTGTGTGTGTGTGTGTGTTTTGCTTGTGGGTTTTTGTTTGCCTGGTTTTGCTTAGTTTGTTTTTAATGAAGGAGCCAAGGTTTTGTGTTTTGTTTTGTCTTTTCCCTAGAGGAAAAAAAAGCTTAATTATTTTCCCAAGGAAGCTTAATTATTGATTTGAAACTGCTTTTTATTCTAATTTTTGAATTTGTTTCTATAAACTTCTTTTTAGCATTGCTTTAGCTGTGTCTAACATATTTTGATTACCTTTTCTTTTTCAATTAAATGACCTTTTTAAAATTTTTCTTGAGACTACCTTTTTGACCCATGTATTATTTACAAATACACTATTTCACTTCCAGAAGTTTGGATTTTCTGTAATAATTTTTTATTGATTTCTACTTTGATTCCATTGCGGTCAGAAAATACCTTCTGTATAATTTTAGTCAGTTTAAATTTTTAAGATTTATTTCATGGCTCTGGATACAATCTACCATGGAATGTTGTTTATGAGCATTTGAAAATAAGTGTATTTTGCTGCTGCTTGTTTAAAAATATTGAGTAAATACTGTTGTTTGATGGTATTGTTGAGTTCTATATCCTTTCTAATTTCTGTCTAGTTTTTCTATATATTTTTGAGAGGGGGTGTTGAGATCTCCAAGTATAAAAATGAATGTCTATTTTTTGTTTTAGTTCTATCAGTTTCTGCCTCACACATTTTGCAGCTCTGTTATTTTGCTTGGTGCATATATATTTAAGATTACTGTCTTTTTGGTAATCTTTTAGGCTTTAACTTTTATCAGTGCACAGATTCTGCTGTCTTTCTAATAATTTTCCATACTCTGAAGACTACTTTATCTGTTATTAGTATAAACAGTCCAGCTTTCCTTTGATTGTTTGCATGATATATCTATTTTTTAAATAGTTGGGTTATTTTGCAATTTTGTCTTTTAATTGGTGTAATTACATCTTTTACATTTAATGTAGTTATGAATATGTTAAACCTGCCACTTCATTTTTAGTTGCTTTTTGTTCTCTCAGCTTCTTATTTCCTTGTTTTGTTTTTTTCTGCTTTTCTGTGATTCACTTGAAGTTTGTTAGAATTCTATCTTGATTTGGCAGAAGTGCTTTGTGTATATTAAAATACTATAGGTAAATTGTATATAAAACTATGTAGCTGTTTCAGTGGTTATTTTAGGCATTACACTGTGTGTGTCTGTGTGTATGTGTGCATGTATGTGCGTGTGTGGTATTCTATTACAGTCTACTGGTGACATTATTTTATTATTCAAAAAATAATAATAATTATATCTCTCTTTAGTTCTCTTTGCCATCCCCTAGTTATAATACAGTTGTCTTAAATATTTCCTCTGCATATATTTATAACCACATTATACACTGTTATAATTTTTGCTCTATCAACAAAATTAGAAAGCTTGAGAAGAAGGAATTGTTATTATATATTTCTGTATTTTTCTCATCTTATTCTCTCCTCTTCCCTGATCTTACCAGGTTTCTTATTTTATAATTTCTTATAGTTTAGAGAAAATTTCTCTAGCCATTGATTGAGAATAGATCTGAGACTGAACACATTCATTTCATTTTTTTCTCTCATTTTAGAATAGCTTCACTTCCTCTTTATTCCTGAAGAATTTTTTTTTTGCTGAGTATAGATTTCTGGGTTGAAAATTAGTTTCTTTCAGCCTATGAAAAATATTCATCAAGCGTCCATCATCTGCTTTGAGAAATCATCTTTTACTCTAATTGTTATTTTTCTAAACATAATGTCTCATTTTTCTCTGGCCACTCTCAAGATATTTTGCCCTTAGTTTTCTAAAGTTTAATTACAATGTATCATTGCATGGGTTTTTTTTTTCTGCTTTGTGTTCACTCATCTTCAATAGACATCTGGAAATTTTTGCATCACAAAATTTTCAATCTTATTAAATATTCTATTTTAGCTGGCTTTCTTTTATGTAACTCTGATGAGGAAAGAGGAAGGCATCACCATGGAGGTACAATTTCAGCTTTGCTACTCAGTCTTCATTGACACAGAAGTTAGGTAAGTTTCCTCATTGTTACTGGACAGAAGTAGGGGATTTGACTTCCATTTTGTCATCACTGACAGCAGTGGGGATGCCCTTGTCACCACTGGGTGACAGTGAAAGATCACACTCTACAACAGGTCTCCTTGACACCCTGCAACTAGAAAGTGAGAACATCACTGCCAGGCATGAGTAGAAGTCCAGGCTCCCCACATGACATGCACTAATACTGTGAATGGGGGCCTCGTTACTGGCCACTAGGGATTGCAATATTGGCTTTCTACGTGACCTTCAACACCAGCCCAGCAGGGGCATTGGGATTTTTATAAGAACCTTGAGTGGGTCCCTACTCAGCCTTTGCTGACAGAATGGGGTCAGAAATTTAGCTAAAATAGAGCAGGTTTTTTCCAAAATATTTTTGCCTTGCTAGGCTGCTTCTATTTCTTTGTCTAGGGTTTGGTTGGAAATTTTGACATCTGTGCCAGTTGGTGATTTTAGTTTACTGGCTTCATTAGCTCTAGGCCAGGATATATGAGGCAAAAGGAAACCCAGGTAACTGATAACTATGCTGATCTTTAGGTCCTAAGATTCTTGGCCAATCAGCCACCTTCTCTTAAATCTTTCAGAGATGTCTTATGTTTGTTTGACATATAGTGCCCAATATTCTTAGTTTTATTTAGTGTGATGATAAGGAAAGTATGTCTACTTCATCTTCTGGAAGCAGAAGTCAAGTTAGAAAACTTTTTAAAAATAATTGCACTTATAATTAATTTAAGTTGGTTTCTTTTTTTCCTGAAAACTCAATACGCCAGTTCATGTGAAAGATTGCCCAGGAAATAACAGAATTACAAAGAGAATATTTGCTACTGTGATTATACAAATAAATGCATTCAAAATGTGCTTATAATACTGGCATCTATTCAATCTCCAACTCCCAAAGACCCAGGAGATGAATTATGTACATGTGCTTTCAGCTAATACACAGGGGCAGTGCTTGAGCCAGACACATGCAGCACAATCTTGGGATAGATATTAAGACCAGGTAAAACATGGTAGTCACAGGTAGGTGGACAGACTTGGGAGGAAAACAGGCTTGCCAATAGTCTTTTAATCTCATGCCATCTCACTTCATCTTTACAATTGCCCGTGGAGTCCGGTACTATTATTTATTTCAATCTTATGGAAGGAAAAAGAGAAGCTTAAGAATTAAACAATTTTTCCAAATTTTCAGAACTAATAAATGAAGGAGATACTGTTCAAAACTTGTATGTCTGACGCTAATATCTCTAGACTCTTAACTGTTGGAGATTAGAGATGCTCAGATAAAGTGGCTTTAATATTAGTATTTCAGACTAGGGGATATAGCAATAATATTCAAAAGTTACTATAATCTCCAATATAAGTTTAAATGATTCTGCTAAGGGAGTGACTCAAAAAGTAGTGTGAGTTTTCAACAGGTGTACTGAGCCTCAATAATTGCACAAATACAGTGCGGTTGTTTTCTGAGAAGCATGACAGCAGCATCAGAAAAAATGGTCAAGGAGAGCAAAGCCTTAGTTTATGGACTAGGGTCGGAGTAAAATTTCTGGATCTGTTTGAAAGAACGTAATGGAGATGTAAGAAGTGATCATGGAACTCACAGGGAGAGGGTAGGACTGCCCAGCTGACTGTGAATTGATTAATAATCAATAATCGTGTTGATAATGATGACTACCAGTTATTGTGCCTGTCATATGCCAAGGACTAGGCTAGATACTTAAATATGTTTCAGTAATTGCAACATACTACAAAAGCTTAAGCTTGAATTCAGTGCACTGGGTTTCCTTTACCATAATGAAATATCCTAAAAGGATATACTTGGGATTTCAGCATTCAACACCAAAAGCTTTAGAGTCCTTATTAGGGAAAACAACTTTATAAGAAATTTATGAATAACAGAATATGCATTTTTAAAAGTTTTTTTTTAAATTTTTAATCTTTGTGGGTATACAGTTGGTATATATATTTATGGGGTACATGAAATATTTTGATATGGGAATGTAATGCACAATAATCACATCACAGAAAATGTGGTATCGATCCTCTTAAGTATTTATCCTTTGTGTTACAAACAATCCAATTATACATTTTTAGTAATTTGTTTTGTTTTGTTTGAGACAAAGTCTTGCTTTGTCGCCCAGGCTGGAGTGCAGTGGCGCAATCTTGGCTCACTGCAAATTCCACCAATAGGGTTCAGGTGATTCTCCTGCCTCAGCCTCCAAGTAGCTGGGATTACAAGTATGCGCCACCACGCCCGACTAATTTTTGTATTTTTAGTAGAGACAGAGTTTCTCCATGTTGGTCAGACTGATCTTAAACTGCTGACCTCAGATTATTTGCCTGCCTCAGCCTCCCAATGTGCTGGGATTACAGACATAACCCACTGCGTCTGGCCACTTTTAGTAATTTTAAAATGTACAATTAAATTATTATTGACCATAGTCACCCTGTTGTGCTATCAAATACTAGGTCTTATTCATTCTTTTTTTAAAATTTCAAAATATTAATGGAACAGAAATATAAACATAAGCCCTGAAGAAAGCAACATGACAAACTTTATATGTAAAATGTAATTTTTCCTTAATTAATATATTTGTGTTCGTGCCTCACGAAATGACTTATATTTCCCTTCTATTCCTTTGTATCTGTGTATCTAGCAGAAAAGTTCTTAGTCTGGCTATGGGCACACAGAAACTTCCTATTGATGATTAGGTTCAAATGTTTATTTACTTTTTCCAGAATAAATTCGGGGACTGGCACTGTCTGGATTTGTCACAGGAAAGATATTCAGGAAGCTCTGATCATCTTAAGTTTCATGTTTACGATAAAAAAATGGATGCAGTGGCTTTCTAACAGAAATTTTGTTGAATGTATAGATGTGGCACCCATCACTAATATTATAAAAAGGAATGAATCTCATACCTATATTTAGGAAAATCCCCACTCTGTGCAACTGGGGACTCACCCAGAGAATAATCAAAGGCATAGTCCTGGCAGCAAAGACATTTCCTTTTCTGGAACCCACAGTCCAGAAGCTGAGTTTTGAAGAAAGTGCAATTCTTGATTACTTATCCATTCTTTCTATTTTCTGTGCTCATTAGCAATGTCCAGCTCACTTCCATGCCTACTTACCCCCACTATGCTTCCCAGCCTCTGGGAACCATCCTTCCACTCTCTATGTCCATGAGTTCCATTGTTTTGATTTTTAGGTCCCACAAATAAGCGAGAATATGCAGTTTGTCTTTTTGTGCTTGGTTTATTTCACCCAACATAATGACCTCTAATTCCATAGACTTTGTTGCAAATGACAGGATCTCATTTTTCATGACTGAATGGTACTGTGTTGTGTATATGTACCACATTTTCTTCATCCACTCATATGTTTATGGACACTTAGGTTGCTTCCAAATCTTGGCTATTGTGAAGAGCCCTGAAACAAACATGAGTGTGTAGATATCTCTTTGATATGCTGATTTCCTTTATTTTAGGTATATAGCCAGAGTGGGATTACTGGATTGCATGGTAGCTCTATTTTTAGTTTTTTGGGCACTAATTTACATTCCCAGCAACAGTGTACAAGCATTCCTGTTCTCCACATTCTCTCTAGCATTGTTATTGTCTGCCTTTTGGATAAAAGCCATATTAAGTAGGGTGATCCCTTATTTAATGATATCTTATTGTAGTTTTGATTTCCATTTCTCTGATAATCAATGATGTTGAGCACCTTTTTTATATGTCTGTTTGCCATTTGTGGGTCTTCTTTTGAGAAATGTCTATTCAAATCTTTTGCCCATTTTTAATCAGATAATTGGATTTTTTTTTCCTGTAGAGTAGTTTGAGCTCTTTAAGTACTCTGGCTATTAATCCAATGTCAGATGGGTAGCTTGCAAATTTTTTCTCTCATTCTGTCTTGAGTCTTCACTTTGTTGATTGATTCCTTTGCTGTGCAGAAGCTTTTTAACTTGATGAGATCCCATTTGTCCACTTTGCTTTGGTTTTCTGTTCTGTCGGGGTATTACGCAAGAAATTATTGCGTAGACAAAAGTCTTGGAGAGTCTGCCCAATGTTTTCTTGTAGTGCTTCTATAATTTGAGGTCTTGGATTTAAATCTTTAACCGTTTTGATTTTGTTTTTGTATATGGTGAAAGATAGGATTCTAGTTTCATTCTTATGTAAATGGATATCCAGTTTTCCTAGCACCATTTGTTACAGAGGCTATCTTCCCCAGTGTATGTTGGTAATGTCTATTCTGCACTTGTTAAATAAAGAGTTCTGTAAATATCTATTGAGTCCATTTGTTCTACAGTGCGGCTTAAGTCTAATGTGTCTCTGTTGAGTTTCTGTCTGGGAGATCTATCTAATGCTGAAAGTAGATTGTTGAAGTCTCCAGCTTGTATTGTATTGAGGCCCTCCTTGGCTCTAATTGGCTCTCCTTGGCTCTAATAATACTTGCTGTATATGTCTGGATGCTCCGGTGTTAAATGCCTGTATGTTTACAATTGTTATGTTCTCTTGCAGAATTCACCAGTTTATCATTATATAATGGCTTTCTTGTCTCTTGCTAACCATTACCTGGTTAGCATCTATGTTTACTCAAGGCCCTAGGGCCTTACAGTCACCAGGTGACAAAGCCAACCAGGTTTGTATCCTTTCCTTCAGTACAGTGAGTTCTTCCAGCCTTCAGGCAGGTCCAAAAATGCTGTCTAGGAGCCAGGGAGCGAAGTCAAACCTTTAGAAATGTACCTGATGGGCCAGGCACAGTGGCTCATGCCTGTAATCCCAGCACTTTGGGAGGCTAAGGCGGGTGGATCACAAGGTCAAGAGATCAAGACCATCCTGGCCAACATGGTGAAACCTCTTCTCTACTAAAAATACAAAAATTAGCTGGTCATGGTGGTGTGCATCTGTAGTCCCAGCTACTTGAGAGGCTAAGGCAGAATTGCTTGAACCTGGGAGGCGGAGGTTGCAGTGAGCCAAGATCGCGCCACTGCACTCCAGCCTGGCGACAGAGTGAGACTCCTTCTCAAAAAAAAAAAAAAAAAAAAAGAAAAAGAAAAAAAAAGAAATGTACCTGATGTTCTGTTCTCCTCTGGCTAAGCTGGCACTCAAACCACAATATAAAGCCCTTTCCACTCTCCCTTCTCCTTTCCACAGACAAAAGGGCCTCTACCTGTGGTCACCACCACCACCACGGGCCCAAAGGGGGTTTTGCCAGGACACTGCCAATATTCCCTTAAAGCCCAAGGGCTCTTCAGTCAGCTTGCGGTGAATGCTGCCAGGCCTAGGACTTACCCTTCTATCCCAGGGCATGTTCATAAATGTCCAAGAACCTCAGCCTAGACTTAGGGACCCCAAGAGCCTGCCTGTTGCTCTATCTCTCTGTGTCTGATCTGATGCCTACGATGCAAGACAAAGCCATCTTTACCCTCTACTTTCCTCAAACAGGAGAAATCTTTCACCATAGCCACCACAACTGAGAATGTGCTGAGTCCCAACCAGAGGGAACATGTCTCAGAACCCAAGCCTATGGTGTACTATTTGGGTATCACTGCTCTTGTTATTCAGGGTCCAAGAGCTCTTTAGTGAGCAGGTGTTGAATCCTGTCAAAACTGAGTCCTTCTCTTCAAGGCAGCAGTTTCCCTTTTGGCCCAGGTGTGTCTAGAAATGCCATTGAGAAGCTGGGTTTTGGAATGGTGGCCTCAGAGAATGGGCATTTTGCCCGCCTCCTGTCTCAAGTTAGGATTGGCCCAGAACATAGGGTTCAGCTAAGTCTGCAATTGAACAGATCAGTGACCTATAAGGATTAGAAATAAAGAATTGAGGCATGAAGACTCTCACCTTCACTAGGGACACACAGGTTGTTCCAAATCCAAGAGGCAAAAATCAATAAAAGATAGTATCCCTGTAATCCATCCACTTGTCAACCATTAATTCATCAATTGTTGACTGTCTGATCTATGCTTGGGCTCATGCTATGTCCTCGGGATCCAGAAAAGAACAAAGCCAGGCTGATTTCTGCCTTTATTGAGCTTATTGACTAATACCAGAGCATGCATAACACTATTGATTGATTGGTTAAATTCAGAAAATACTTGACATAGTGGATTGACTGCTTAAATATGGAGGTGTCCCTTGCAACAAGGGGTGTAATAAAATTGTACAGCAGAGAAGCAAAACCTAGCCTAGGGGAACAGAAAGCCTTTCCAGAGGAAGTGACATTTAAACTGAAGCCTTGATTTTGATGGGGTGAGGAGGGTCAGAGTTAAGAAAGTGCCAATCAGAGTGAATAGCCAGTGCAAAAGCCCTGAATGTGGAAGTCGCCCTCCACACTGAAAAAGTCAAAAGAAAGTGGTTGTTCACTCCTGTGACCACAGAGGCAGAAGAGAATATCTTAAGAGGTAGAACATGGAGACGGGCTGGTGGGCACCGTACCAAGTGTCTATGAACTGGCCAGCTCAGTTTAGTTACTTTATGGGTGACAAGAACCTCTCTAACTCTCCGCCACCTTTTCTGTCTTTGTACTAAGCACAAAGGGTGAGGATGTGAAAGGTCCTCTTCTTTATATCTTGAAAACCTCATCTTCTCCACAGCAGGAGTTCTCAAATGGCCTCCAGTTGGCATTTGGAGAGCAGTACTAAGTCTGGCCTTGTGAAGAGTCATCTATGAGCAATGGAAGTTATTACTGTGTCAGCTCCTTGGATCAGAGGCAGCTGAGCATACAGGATCCTCATGGCGGGCTTCATGTCACCATGTAGCTGACGAAAAGGGAGTTGGAACTCTGCCAGCTACAAGGTCTAGTACTGAGGAGCTAAAAGATGTGTTTTAAGCTACTTCAAAACCTATAATTTTTTTTTTCTCTTTGAAGGTCATTATGGCACTGAGCCAACGATTAGCAATCCCATTGAAGTCTAATACCAAAAAGCAGTATAGAGAGATCATTTTTAGGCCATTCAAGCATCCTGCTTTGCTGAAACCCATCTCACTGTAAAACTACAGAATAGTGTATATCATGTATTCTTTCCCCCACTTATAAGTGAAATTATTTTAGCAAGACTTTTGTTTGTTTATTTATGTACAGGGATGGGTGTCACATCTTTGATTGAGTGAATACCGACTGTATGCAGCTAGAATAATTAAATGCACCGGCCCACTTCTAGGCACTAGAGATGCGGAAGAGAAGAGATTCAAAAAATTCATTTTTGTGTAGGGCTTATAATCTATAGTTGAGGCAATAAACAGGTACCAAAAAAGGAAATAAAGACGGAGGCAGAGAAAAGAGAAAAAGAAAGAAAGAGAGGAAGGGAGTGAGGAAAGAAGGAAGGGGGGAAGACACTGCAGGCAGTTAAAACTAGTAAAAAAATTAAAGGGATAGTGTGAATAAATCATACTTGACATGTGTTCTGATTATTGCTATCTAACATACTACTGCAAAACTTAGTGGCTTAACACAACATTGTGTTTTGTTTGCAATTGTTGTGGGTTCAGAATTCTGGGAAGATTCAGCTGGATGATGTGTCTGTGATCCACACAGCAGCAGCTGGGGCAGGAAGATTCACTTCCAAAAATCATTCACATGTCCTGCACCTCAGAGTCTCTCGGGGTGTTTCTCTCTCTCTCTGTTTCTCTCTATATATTCACATGGCATTTTATCCTTAAGAGCCTCTCCATGTGGCTTGTGTTTGTCAAAGTATGGTAGTTAAGGAAATTCACATGTGTAGTTACATGGCAACTTGCTTCTAAGTGTGAGTAAGATTTGCCAACTTGTTATGGCCAGAGCCTAGAAACTGACGCAATACCTCTAACCGTATTCTCTTGATGTGAACAGTCACAGAGCCCACCCAGACTCAAAGAGATGCTATATAAACTCTACCTCTCCAAGGAAGAGGTACCAAAGCATGCATTGCCATCCTTAATCCACCGCAGGGTCTCCAGCATAATGTTGAATGATCAAGGATGGCTTTCCACTGAGGCAGCATTTGAACTGAGTCCTAAATGACAAAAAGAAATTAAAATGCTTACTTCTGACAGCAGACTAAACTAGGCAGAAATAACAGCAAATAAAAAAACCCCAAAGCATCAAAAATGGGTATATTTAAAAGGACCAAAAGCTACAGCAGATAAGTCTTGATGACTGAGAGGGAGATTTTAAGGAGTTGAGATAGGAAAAGTAGAGTCAATAGGGCCTGAACTGAAATTCGTATACTATTCTTAGTGTGAGGGAAGGCATTGGAAACTTTTGAAATTAGTGTGAACTAATTTACATATTTAAAGGATTATAGAGGTACAAGAATAGCAGTTGGAAGAGCAGTAAGGGAGCTATTACAGTAATCCAATTAGGAGATGATAATGACTTGGACTAGGTTAATTCCAGTGAAGATGGATTTGAGATGAATGTAGGTATAAGTATAGATATAGGTATAAATAAATAAAGCATGGGTAAAGGTGTAGGTGCCTATGTAAGTATAGGTACAGACATAGATATAAATGTAGATGTGATACAAAGATAGGGCTATGTTGCTGTAGATGTAAATAGACATAGAGATTTAGATATAGATAATGCAGAGAGAAATTGATGTAGAAATAGACATAGATACAGAATTAAAGATAAAGTATCCAGATAGAGATACAGATATACTGTCATCCCTTGGTATACTCAGAGAATTGGTTCCAGGACACCCACATACAAATCTGCACATACTCAAGTCCTGAAGTTGGTCCTGCGGAATCTGTATATGGGAAGTTTTGCATCCAAGGAATATTTTATTTTGGATCCACTTTTGGTTGAAAAAAAAATCCACATATAAGTGGACCTGCACAGTTAAAACCCATGTTCTTCAAGGGTTAACTGCATAAATATAGATTTAGATAAAAATAGGGCTAGATGTCAATATAGAAATTGATATATGTATTTAGGCAGAGATAGACACACAAGAACAGAGTGAGAGACATTTCAGATGGAGACAACAGAATTTGCTAATGTATTAGTAACACGGTGAAGATATAAAGCAACTCCAGGATCACGTGAGCAAATGGATGCAGAGCGATGCTGTACTTTGAGGTAGGGGAGACAGATTTATGAATAGTATTCCACAAAGAGGTAAAACAAGCTGAGAGAAAGTTTTGAAAACTGAAATACTTGAGGGGGAAATGTCTAAAGTTCTGTAGGTGCCCACTGATATATTTTTATTTTTCTCTTTCACGTGAACAGTCCCCCTTGCCTCTATATTTAATTATAACAGCTCTAACATCTGAAATATTATAACGGGCAGAGTATTACAGAATTTGGAGAGAAACAGGCCTATATTTAAACCCCATTTCTGCCATACAAAAGCTGTGGACTGTGAGTAAATTAGCTCAAATTGTTAAGCTTAAGTTTCTTCAGCTACAAAATGTCAATAATCTATCTCACAGGACTGCTATGAAAATTATAAGTAAAAAATGTGTATGATGAATTTAGCACCATATCTAGAAATTTGTAGAGCTAAAGAAATGTTAGTCTCATTTTTTTCTGATATTCTTGAACTTGTCAAAATCCTACTTGTTCTTCAAGACCCAACCTTTCTCAGCTGTTCTATGCAACTTTTTCAACCATCTCCATTCCTCATTGCATTATTCCAAAATGATTTTCATTGAGCTAATGCTATTCCTCAATCAAACTGTAATTTTCTTGAAGGTAGTAATTCACTCTTATATATCCTTCTTTTTCTGTAACATCCAACCCAGAGCTGAGCATTACATAAGTACTCTATAAATCCCTGTTGATTGATTTCTTTCTCTTTCTTTTCGGTGAATTAATTAGTTCTCCACCAAAATACTGAAGGTCAAATAAAAAATTGACTTTACAAATATATTTAATATATACAGTTCAATTGGTTTTCTTAACTAATATGACAAGGACTTTTAAAATAAATTTTTATTTCCTTATTATTTTCAGGTCGTTCTCATACTCAACAGAATCTTACAGATGTAAAAATGAAGATCTCTGTAATAAAGGATTTTTTTCCATTAAGTTTTCTGAAGGCTAGACAATCAATGTCTACAAATTACATTGATGTGTCATAATATTAGATGAATTGTATAATATTAGAACATTTGTGAATACTGAAAAATTTGTTCAATACTCTTGGTATAAAATTTACCTCTGAAAATCTAACCTCCTGAGAAAGACATTGTATATTGTATTTTTAAGTGTATTTGGGAAAAATAGTTTGTTTTATTAAAAATGAGAGCACCAGGTAAAGTTACATATTAAAATAACATCTTGCTCTCCTCTCTGACCATGAAAATGTTCTCTTTCTTACAGAGCCTATCAAGGCATGCTCACCAACGTTGGGCCTCTTCCTATCACTGTAAAACTTATCACCATTAATATGAAGCTTTGTCTCCAATTCTGATTATACATAAGCAATTATATCTTTGTCATATATCTTTAATGTGAAGAGAGTTTCTCTTCTGGTAGAATCTTTTT
>NW_016107737.1:588688-637457 GCF_001604975.1 Cebus imitator | reverse complement strand
ATTTTTTTGTAGAGACAGGGTCTCATGTTGCCCAGGTTGATCAGGGATTTCTAGGCTTAAATAATCCTCCCACCTCAGCCTCCCAAAGTGCTGGCATTGCAAGCATGAGTCACCACACTTGGCCTCTTCTGGTAGAATCTTTACAGTGTGTTTGTAAAATCACTTATCTTTGACTTCAGAATCTCTATTTTCCAGAAATATTTCTCATTTTATATCATTATTGTCTTTCTAGTAACTTACTGATCTTCGTATTCAATGGTTTTCTACACTGAATACTTTTATAAAACAATCTCTATATTAATAACAATATAATGTAAGATATTTCAAACAATGCATATACAAATATTTCCTTAGTGCACTATGCAAATCCTTTTGTTGGCATGTTCTTTTTATCAGAATCACAGAGTGTTTTATAACAAATACTACACAAAACCACACACCCAAAAAAAAACAAAAAAGAAAAATATAAAATCAGAAATATTGATAGTGGCCAAGATGGCCGGCTAAAAGCAGCTAGTGTGCACGGCTCTCATGGAGAGGAATGGAAGGGGCAAGTATATACAACACCTTCAACTGAAGCATCCAGGTACTTGCATTGGGACTAATCAAAGAAACAATCTGACAGATGAAAAATGAAGAAAAGCAAGACAGGACAACAGGTCACCCAGGAGCAACACAGAACCAGGGAAACTTCCCTACCAAGGGAAACAATGAGTGAATGTGTGACCTGGGAAACCCTCAAATCAGACGATCTTGTGAACCCACTCCACCAGGCCCTTCAGTCTGAAAGAACAAGCTACATGGATTTTTGTCACACGTGGAGACCCTGACACCTAGATACCTGGGCTCCAGGCTTCCTGGCAAAAGTAACTGCAACTCCAGCAAAGTGGGAGGTTAGACCCCTTTACAGAATCCAAGGAAACAGACTGAATCCAGAGGCCTCAGCAGCAACAGCCTGCAGGCCCCACTTCTATGGGACCTCACAGGATAAGACCCACTGGCTTGGAATTCCAGCCAGGCACAAGTGACAGCATTGCACTTCACATAAAGGAGTTTTGGTGGGAGACGCAGGCCATCATCTTTGTTCTTTGGGCATCTTAGCCTTTCCAGCATTCAGGCTTTGGAGAATTGGGGCTGACCAGGGGCAGAAGGGATCCTCCAGCACAGCACAGCTGCTTTATCAGAATGTGGGCAGACTGCTGTTTTAAGCAGGTACCTGATCCTTTTCCTCCTCACTGGATGGGACCTTCCAACCAGGACCTCCAGCCACCCCTGCCCATGTTCTCCAGCTGATGGATTTGAATTCTCCCTGAGACAGTGCTCCCAGAAGGAGGGGTGGGCTGCCATCTTTCCCATTTGGGCAACTTAGGCATGCCAATGTTCAGGCTTCGGAACATCCAAGGCAACTGCAGGCTGAAGTGGACCCCAGCATAAAAAAGATGCTGTACTAAAATGTGTCCAGACTGCTTTGTTAAGCAGGTCCCTGATCCCAATTTTCCTTACTGGGCAGAAAGTTTCCAACTGGGGTCTCCAGTCACCTCCTACAGGTGCCTTTGAGCCAGCAACAGCCCCATATCTCACCTCCCTGGGATGAAGCTCCCAGAAAGAGGGTCAGGTCCTCATCTTTGCTATTTCTCAGGCTTTACTGGTGATATTCTGGAGCAAGCTCCCAGCATACTACAGCAGCTCTACAGGAAAGTGAACAGACTGCTACATGGATGCCTGTTCCTGTTTCTCCTCAGTGGGCATGTCCTGCAAGCCTGGACCCCAGCCACCTGCCACCAGAGCTATCAAGCCAGTAGCAATTCACCAACTACCTGGACAGAGCCTCCAGGGACAAATGAAAGCCTCTCTGCCACTGCCTCTGCAGTGGGACTGCCCTCGGCACCCTTGCACTAACAACAGAGTAAAGGCCTTAAATGCCTTATCCACACCTCCAACAAGCTGCAGTTGACCCAAGGAGAGGAGGCCAGTCTGTCTCCCAAGGGTCTCACATACCTCCCCACTGCTTGTCACCAGACACGGGACTCCTGGCTTGGGCCCACAGCACAGACCCTTCACCCAGGGCTGATTGCACTAAATAATTCCTGACCTTCATCTCTCTGCGGTGGGGCCCCCAGGAGACAAGCAAACAACTATGGGCCACAGCCATTACCAAGGTCCCTCTCCTGCTGCCTCCAAGTGGGGGAAGGAACATAAACACTGAGATCTCCCCAAAACTGCAGTGAGCAACCCAGGAGTGCCAAGTCATTATCTGCTGCCAGAACTCAAGGTAGTGAGGAATGCATGCTTTCAGATCACTGAGAGGGAACATGTCTGCAACCGCGAAGAAACAAGTGAGCCACACAACTGAGCAAGAGTCTACCAACTCACCAAAAACCCTAAGTGCTACCTGCTGGATCACACCCCAAAGCTTCAACACCAAAAATACCATGCTAATTTATCCCCCTCTGAAAGTAGAGACAAGAAATAAGCTTCAGATAAAGACTCTGCACAAAGTATTGGCCAGGTGAAAACATCCAGAAAAGAAGTTGATTGACTGTAATCAATCTATACTGCAGTTGAAGAAACATCCACACTCGGTTCTCCAACAAGTTCTTAACCAGGCTAAACTGGCTGGAATGACAGAAATAGAATTTGGAATATGAATAGGAACAAAGATCACTGAGATTCAGTCGGATGGCAAAACTCAATCCAAGGAAAATAAGAATCATAATAAATGGTGCAGGATCTAAAGGAGGAAAACACTGGGGAAAAAAAAAAACCAACATGACAGCTGGATAACACAATACAGAATACAGAATAACACAATGCAAGAATAACACAAGAACTGAAAAACACAATACAGAGCTGAATAACACAAGAATTTTACAATACAATCACAAGTATTAATGGCAGAATAAACCAAGGTGAGTAAAGAATATCGGAACTTGAAGACTGGTCCCCTGAAACAAGACAGTCAGACAAAAATAAAGAAAAAAGAAAGAAAGAAAGAAAGAAAACCTCCAAAAAATTTGAGATTATGTAAAGTGGCCAAAGCTATGAATCTGTTGGCATCCCTGAAAAAGAAGGGAAGAAAGCAAATAACTTGGAAAACATATTTCAGGATATTGTTCATGAAAACTTTCCTTTCCTTGCTGGAGAGGCCAACAGCCAAATTTAGAAAATACAGAGAACACTTCCAAGACCTATGCAAGAAGAACATCCTCAAGACATAACTGTCAGATTTTCCAAGATGAACATGAAAGAAAGAATGTTAAAGGCAGCTAGACAGAAAGGGCATGTCACTTACAACAGGAACCCCTCAGGCTAACAGTGCACCTCTCATCTGAAACCCAAAAACCCAGAAGAAATTGAGGGCTAATATTCAACATTCTTAAAGAAAAACACTTCAACCAAGAATTTCACACCCAGCCAAACTAAGCTACCTAAGTGAAGGAGAAATAAGATCCTTTTCAGATAAGCAAATGTTGAGAAAATTCATTATCACCAAATCTGCCTTACTAGATATCTTGAAAGGAACATTAAATGTAGAAAAAAATAATGCTATCAGCTAACACAAAAATGCATTTAAACACACAGACCAGTGTCACTATAAAGCAACCACACAAACAAACCAATACAATAACCAGCTAACAGCACAATAACAGGATCAAATCCACACACAGAAACACTAAACTTGAACCTAAACAAGCTAAATGCCTTAATTAAAAGGCATTGAGTGGCAAGCTGGATTAAAAAGCAAGACCCAATGGTATGCTGTCTTCAAGAGACCCATCTCACAGGTAATAACTCATAGGCTCAAAATAAAGGGTTGCAGAAAAATCTACCAAGCAAATGGAAACAGAAAAATGCAGGGGTTGCAATCCTAATTTCAGGCAAAACAGCAATCAAAAAAAGACAAAAAGGGGCATTACATAATGCTAATGGGTTCAATTCAGCAAGACCTAATTGTCCTAAATATATATGCATCCAACACACGAGCATTCAGATTCATAAAGCAAATTCTTAGAGACCTACAAAGAGACACAGAATCCACACACAGTAATAGTAGGGGACTTGAACACTCCACTGATGGTATTAGACAGATCATTGAGGCAGAAAATTAGCATGGATATTCAGTACTGAAACTCAACATTGGATCAAATGGATCTGATAAACCTTTACAGAACTCTTCACCCTAAAAACAACAAAATATATGTTCTTCTCATTACCACATGACACATACTCTAAAATCGGCCACATAATTGGGCATAAAGCAATCCCCAACAAATGTAAAAGAACTAAATCACACCAAACAAACTCTTAGACCACATCACAATAAAGATAGAAATGAAGACTATGAATATCCCTCAAAACCACGCAATTACATGGAAATCAAGAAACATGCTCATGAATGACTCTTGGGTAAATAATGAAATTAAGGTAAAAATCAAGAAGTTCTTTAAAAATAATGAGAACAAAGATTGAATATATCAGAATCTCTGAGACACAGCTAAGGAAGTGTTAAGAGGGAAATTCGTAGCACTAAATGATCATATCACAAAGTAAGAAAGGTCTCAAATTAACAACATAACATGAAAAATGAAAGAATTAGACAAGCAAGAACAAACTAACAACAAAACTAGCAGAAGATGAGAAGTAGCAAAAATCAGAGCTAAACTGAAGGAAATTGAGACATGGAAAACCATTCAAAAGATCAACAAATCCAGGAGTTGGTTTTTGTAAACAACTACAAGACAGGCCACTAGCTAGACTAAGAGAAGTCTAGAATAAAAGAGAATAAAAGAAAGAAGATCCAAATAAACACAATTAAAAAATAAAAGAGAGAAGATCCAAATAAACACAACTAACAAATGATGATGGAAATGTTACTACTGATGCCACAGAAATAAAAGCAATCACAAAAACTGCTATAAATACCTCTATGCACACAAACTAGAAAACCTGGAAGAACTGGATAAATCCCTGGATACATACACCCTCTCAAAACTAAAATAGGAAGAAATTGATTCCCCAAACAGACCAATAACAAACTCCAAAATTGAATTAGCAATAAATAGTCTACAACCAAAAAAAGTCCAGAACCTAAAGGATTCACAGTCAAATTCAGTACCATTCCCACTGATCTATTCAAAAAAATTGACCAGGAGAGACTCCACCCCAACTCATTCTTTGAGGCAGGCATCATTTTGATACCAAACCCAGCAGACACACACACACACACACACACACACACACACACACACACACACACACACACAAACACAGACACCAAAAAAAAAGAAAAGAAAAGAAAGAAAGAGAAAAAACCTTCAGGCCAATATCCTTGATGAACATTGACACAGAAATCCTCAACAAAATGCTTGCAAACTAAATCCAGAAGCACATCAAAAAGCTAATCCACCATGATCAAGTAGGCTTTATCCCTGAGATGTGAAGTTGGTTCAACATACACAGTTTAATAAATGTGGTTCATCACATAAACAGAACTAAAGACAGAAACCACATGGTAATCTCAATAGATGCAGAAAGGGCTTTTGATAAAATTCAAAACTACTTCATGTTAAAAACTGAATAAACTAAGCACAGAAGGAACATTTATCAAAATAAGAGCCATCTATGAGAGACTCACAGGCAACATTATACTAAATGGGAAAAACCTGGAAGCATTTTCCTTGAAAACAGACACAAGACAAGGATGCCCTCTCTCACCACTTCTATTAAACATAGCATTGGAAGTCTTAGCCACAGCAATCAGGCAAGAGAAAGAAATAAAGGACATCCAAATAAGAAGAGAGGAAGTAAAGCAATCTGTTTACAGATGACATAATTCTATATCTAGAAAACTCCATAGTTCTTCAGCTGATGATCAACTTCAGCAGTTTCAGGATACAAAGTCAATATACAAAACATCACTAGCATTGCTATACAATACAACAGCCAAACCAATAGCAAAATCCAGAAAGGGAATCTCATTCACAATTGCCCCAAAAAGTATACAATACTTAGGAATACAGCTAATTAGGAAGGAAAAGGTCTCTAAAACTAGAATTACAAAACAATGCTCAGAGAAATCAGAGAAGACACAAACAAGTGGAAAAATATTCCATGCTCATGAATAAAGAATCAATATCATCAAAATTGCTATACTACCCCAAGCAATGTATAGATTCAATGCTATTCCTATCAAACTACCAATGACATTCTTCACAGAACTAGAAAAAAACAATTTTAAAATTCATATGGAACAAAAAAAGCCTGAATAGCCAACGGAATCCTAAGCAAAAAGAACAAAGCTGGGGACCATGTGTTACCTGACTTCAAACTGTACCACAGAACTATAGTAACCAAAGCAGCATAGTACCGCTACAAAAACTGTTGTATAGACCAGTGAAACAGAATAGAAAGCCTAGAAACAAGGCCACACGTCTACGATCATCTGATCATCCAACTGACAGAAACAAGCAATTAAGAAAAGACTCCTTATTCAGTAAATGGTGCTGGGTAACTGGCTAGTCATATTCAGAAGATTGAAGCTGGACCCCTCCTTACGTCATATACAAAAAGCAACTCAAGATGTGTTAAAAACTTCAATGTAGAACCCAAAACTAAAAAAAATCCCTAGAAGACAACCAAGGCACTACCCTCCTAGACATAGGGATGGACAAAGATTTCATGACAAAGACACCAAAAGCAATTGCAACAGAAGCAAAAATTGACAAGTGGGATACAATTAAACTTAAAAGCTTTTGCACTGCAAAATAAACTATTAACAGACTATACAGACAACCTACAGAATAGGAGAATAATTTTTGCAAACTATGCATCTGACATAGATCTAATATTCAGCCTCTACAAGAAACTTAAACAAATTTACGAGAGCAAAACAAACAAACATATTAAATAGTTGGCGGAGAACATGAACAGACACTTCTCAAAAGAACACATACATGTGGCCAACAAGCACAGAAAAACAGCTCAGTATCACTGATTATTAAATAAGTGCAATTCAAAATCACAATGAGATACCATCCCACACCAGTCAGAATGGCTACTAGAAAGTCAAAAATTAGCAGATGATGGTGAGGTTGTCGAGAAAATGGGACACTTATATACTCTTGGTAGTTGCATAAGTGAGTTCAACCATTGTGGAAAGCAGTATAATGATTCCTCAAAGAGCTAAAAGGAGAACTACCATTTGACCCAGCAATCCCATTACTGGATATATACCCAGAGGAATATAACTCATTTTACCATAAAGATACATACACGCACACAAATGTTCATTGCCACACTCTTCACTATAGCAACAACATGGAATCAACCTAAATTTCCATCACTGACAGATTGAATAAAGAAATATGGCACATATACACTATAAAATTCTATGCAACCATAAAAAAAGAGATCATGACTTTTGTGAGAACATAGATAAGAGCTACAGGCTATTGCCCTTAGCAAACTAATACAGGAACAGAAACCAAATAGCACATGATCTCACTTACAAGTGACCGCTAAATGATAACAACTTAAAAGCTCAAAGCAAGAAACAACAGAAACAGGGCCTACTTGAGAGTTGAGGGTGGGAGAAGGAAGAGGAGCAGAAAAGATAAATGAGTATAAGGCTTCATACTTGGGTAATGAAATAATCTGCACAACATACCCCCATGACACATTTACCTGTATAACAAACCTTCACATGTACCCCGAAACGAAAATAAACGTTAAAAAAAAGAAATACCAAAAAAGGAATTAAAAATGTTAAGCAAAAAGTTTCTTTCCCTAGTACTATTATAAAAAGGATTATCTATGTGAAACCTCTTAATGAATGCCAGAGTATGTGCTATTTCACTGATTTCACTGTTGAAGCATTGACACAATAACACATGACCCAAATGGATGATTTAGTAAGTAAATAAAATAGCCAAGAATGTTCAAGTCTTCTACTTGATATATTTTCAGCTAAACCAGGTGCAGATGAAATAAAATTTTAACACTGGAAAATCCAACATTTTTCAGCTTGTCACGTGATATCTTTTCATCTTTCAGTTTAAATGTTACCTCCATTCTCAGACTATCTCTGGGTATTTGCAGTACAACTCCCCGTGCATCCCACATGCATTTTATTTCTTTCCAAATGCTTATCACAATGTGTGATTATCCTACTTACGGGTTTAGGCATTTGTTTCCTTTCTTCCTCACTAGAACAGGAACTTCATAAGAACAGAGAATGTGTTTGTCTTGAACATCACTCTACTGCTGGTGCTGGTGAAACAACTGCCTCATAGCAGACGCTCAACTTATTTTCTGCATGTATGAATAAATTTTGCACTTACATCATGGAAATACAGTGAGTGGTAAGTTTATATGACCCTACCACCAGCTTCCAATGAGGTAACTGTAAATTCCTTCATTTCATTGTATTCTCTTTTTACCTCTCCATCACTCTTTGTCTAATGTGTAATAAAAACATGCCCTTTGGAGTCAGATAATCCTAGATTTGAATCCCATCTTGACAAGTTTATTCTTTAATTCATCCAGTAAAATGCCAGGCATGATGTTAGATACTGCAGACTGCTAATAGTGACAGTTTGTAAAGTAAAACATGGGCAGCTACCAGACTATAAAGCAGCTCAATATGATTATTTATCAAATTTGGTTTTTCACTAGGATCCATCGGGCTTGTTAAAATGTATAGAATTAGAGCAACTCATGCTCTCCTAGAACCACTGAGGTTAACTCTCCAGGTGTGACACTTAGAAACTTGGGTATCTAGCAATAACATAGTTTCTTTTCTTCTTATGATTAAGGAAGTTTAGAGAGAACAGGAGCATATTCCAAACTAAAGATTTAACCTGAAAATTTTCAAAAAGCAGTAAAGGCATTTAATCTGGGAGAAATCTTTTATAAGGATTTTTTGGTGGTTGAGTGTAGCAGTCAGTATAGAGACAATTATTTGTATGCTATTAGATAGGAAAATGGAGTTGGGCTTGGCCAATGCTTCTATTTATGGGTCCAGCTTCTGTTTGGGAAAAAAAAAGTGAATAATGGTGCCCTTCGCTGAAATAGAGTTAGAGGTAGAGGAGAAAATTAAGAATTGAAAGGTGTTTGTGAAATTAGTGAAGCTTAGAGGTGAGGTCTTGGTCTATAGAAGGATTATGAGTTTAGTTTGGGATACATCAATTTGAGGTGCCTCTGGTTCATTCAGTTCCAGGAGGCACTCGGGAATATGAGTTCTAGGTGGTATTTTGGGTTAGAACTATTGATATGGGAATAGTCAGCATAGACATAACTATTGAGGTCATTGAAGAAAATTGGATTGGAGTTGGTGACTACATAGACAAAGAAAGGAGAAAAGACGTGATGTTACATCTCTGTAGAATTCCAATATTTAAAATACAGACACAGGGAGAAAAATTCACAAAAGGAATTAGGAAGCATTGCCCAAAGTGGTAGGAGAAAATCCAGGGATGAATGATGTTATGAAATAACCCAGAAGGGATTTCCAAAAGAAAAGAGATCACAGTATTAAATTAGGCAAGTTCAAGTACTATTGGAACTCAAAATGTTCACTGAATTTATAAATAAGGAGATCACTACTGACATTTGCTGGCGAACTTTCAATAGATAGATAACAACAGAAGTCTGATTATAATGAGCCGCAATATATATATAATAAAGTTAAAGAGAACTTCAGAATCCCATCTATAAAATAGATATAATCATACCTTTTTGGAAGAACAGATGAAGGCTTAAATGAGATCATTGGTTTCTGACACAATATCTAGTACCCAGTAGCTGCTCAAAATATTTTGACAAAACATTTTTTTCAAAATTATCAGTACAAGACCAGGTATTCCATATTAATTCAGTAGAATTTAGCTCAATTTATGTAGGCTAAAAGCAAAGACTGCATTAATTTGTATGGTGAAGATAGCAACTCATTTTCACATTTTTTTTTTACTAATTATGAGCACATAGGGCAATCCCTTTGAGCACACAGAGTTTATAAAATTTATCGAGATAAAATGTGCTGAAGCTCTACCAAAAATACGTAAAGTGTACATTGATACATTGGGTCTGAAATAAAGCACTTAAAACTCTATGTACGCAAAGACAGATATAATTTAATAAACATATTTATAAATCAATTTTACCCTCCAATCCGGGGTGTTGCTAATATACTATATTGTGAGGGGCAAAGATCAAGAGAACATGAAAAAGAACTGTAAGAAATGTAATTATTAGTTAGATAATTAATTCATTTTTGTTCTTAGTTTTGAGTGAATTCTGTAAGTGGAACATCTCACTACAATGTCACATAGCTTCCTAAACTTTACCATTACTACTAGGCAGAAGATTCTCATTCATTTTTGGAGATCAAAAGATGGGGGCTCATAGAGAGTAAGAGTTGTCTGGGAGACAAAAGTGCTGGAATTTAATCTCTGTTTAATTCTGAACAAACTAGGATGTATTTTCTGTTGTTGTTTTTGGCATCTCTACTCAAAGAAGCAAGGCATTGAGTTATCGTCATGATTCAGTCCCATAAACAAATATCTATTGGTAAAAGGGCATAGTTCTCTGTAAAATCTTTACATATCAGTTGGTATGATATGACATTGCCCTTTGCTGAAAGATGAATAAAATAATTATACATACCCTCAAAGAACTTATGATTAGTTAGGACTTATTAGTAGTACATATTTACAAGGCAATGAAAGTCTTACACATCTGTAACTTCAGAAAGTTTAAAGACTAGAGTTTTATTGACCTTTGAGGAAGCTTTGCTCTTGGGCACTGCCTTGTGCAGAGTTGGCACTGGATGTTATTTATAGAGATTAAGAAATTAGTAAAGATGACATCTTAGTTTATTCCTGATGCTATGACAAAATCCCACAGGCTGGGTAATTTGTAAAGAACAGAAATTTATTTTCTCAGAGTTCTAGAGCCTGGGGAATCCTGGATCAAGGTGTCAGCAAGTTCTGTGTCATTGAGGGCTCCGTCTTTGTTTCCAAGATGCCACCTTACTCTGTGTTCTCACATGGCAGAAACTGGAAGAGCAAAAAAGCTCAGCTAGCTCCCTCTAGTGCTCTTATACGGCATTGATTCCATTTATGAGGGTGGAGGCCCACAGCCTAACTTAACTGCCTCCTAAAGGGCTCAACTCTTTTTTTTTTTTTTGAGACGGAGTTTCCCTCTTGATACCCTGGCTGGAGTGCAATGGCACGATTTCGGCTCACCGCAACCTCCGCCTCCCGGGTTCAGGCAATTCTCCTGCCCCAGCCTCCTGAGTCGCTGGGATTACAGGCACGCGCCACCATGCCCAGCTAATTTTTTGCATTTTTAGTAGAGACGGGGTTTCACCATGTTGACCAGGATGGTCTCGATCTCTTGACCTCGTGATCCACCCGCCTCGGCCTCCCACAGTGCTGGGATTACAGGCTTGAGCCACCGCGAAGGGCCCAACTCTTAATACTGTTGCACGAGGGATTAAGTTGCAGCATACAAATTGGAAGACAAACAGTCAAACATAGTGGATGATGAATTACTGCCTAGTCCCTGGCAATCTATGGAGCCAAGAGTGCAAAATGAAACTGGTCTTCCATTGTGCCTGGGGCCAGAATGGCAACAACTGTGTGCCGTTGGTGAAATGAATAAATATGTTTTTAAATCTTTCAACAGAGAGGGTACCATTATGAGTTTGTTAATTGGTTAAGCTATAACCCACATACAGATGGCTGCTCTAATCGGGAATTCACTCCAATGGTGTCTAGGTAGCATTCTAATTAGGAAACTCCTGCATCTAAAAATAAGTTCCAGAGACCTGCTATACAGTGTAGTGCCTATAGCTAACAATACTGTATTGTACATAAAATTTGCTAAAGGGCTAGAACTTACAAAAAATAATAACAAAGGGGGCAAGAGAAAACTTTGGAAGTGATTTGTTTACAGCCTTGATGATGGTGATCATTTTACAGGTGCTACTAATCTACAAACTTATTGAGATTTATACATTCATATGTGCAGCTTTTTATATGCCAACAAAGAATGTGAATAAAATAAACATCTTCTTCTAGACGGAAAGTATTTTTTGAAAAGGAAAAGTCTTATTCTAGAATTGGCATCTACCTGCACTTCTATTAACCATATCTAGATCAATAACAATAATTCACTAATTAGCTTAGCGATTATCAGAAAGAAATTGCCATGGTATTTAGCAGGATACCGTGGTTAATATGAGAAATGGATTCTCTCTGGTAAAATTATTCAAAATAAATGAACTAGCAAACATATTTTAGAAAAATTCTCACTATTGCATTAACAGGATATACAAATGCAGAGAAGCCTCTAGCCAGTACTATACAGAAAAGCCTCTAAAGGTTTCTGTGCCAGGATATTGGACAGGAAGGTTTTCAGTTGCCTTATAACAGACCAAAAATGACAAATACCTTCGTATGTCCTGTTGCTACATCTGCTTTGATTGAATGTTTCATGCAAGATGTTGATCAAGTTCCTTAAAACTGTAGCTTCATCAAATTTACAGGACAAATAATGTGTGGTGGCTGGAAAGACAGCCAAATAGTAACAGCTCTGGTCTGCAGCTCCCAGTGAGATGAACACAGAAGGTGGGTGATTTCTGCATTTCTAACTGAGGTACCCAGCTTATCTCATCATGCTAAAAGTTCTCAATAAACTAGGTATTGATGGAATCTATCTCAAGATAATAAGAGCTATTTATGACAAACCCACAGCTAACATCATACTGAACGGCCAAAAGTTGGAAGCATTCCCTTTGAAAACTGGCACAAGACAGGGATGCCCTCTCTCACCACCTCTATTCAATACAGTATTGGAATTTCTGGTCAGGGCAATCAAGCAAGAGAATCAAACAAAGGGTATTAAAATAGGAAGACAGGCAAATTGTCTCTGTTTGCAGATGACATGATTATATATTTGGAAAACCCCATCATCTCAGCCCAAAATCTGAAGTTGATAAGCAACTTCAGCAGTCTCAAGATACAAAATCAATATGCAGAAATCACATGCATTCCTATACACCAATAATAGACAAGCAGAGAGCCAAATCATGAGTGAACTTCCATTCCCAATTGCTACAGAGAGAATAAAATACCTAGGAATACAGCTAACAAAGGACGTAAGGAACCTCTTCAAGGAGAATTACAAACCACTGCTCAAGGAAATAAGAGGGGGCACAAACAGAAGGAAAAGAATTCCATGCTTATGAATAGGAAGAATCAATATTGTGAAAATGGCCATACAGTCCAAAGTAGTTTATAGATTCAATGCTACCCCCATCAAGCTACCACTGACTTTCTTCACAGAATTAGAAAAAAACTACTTTAAATTCCATATGGAACCAAAAAAAAGAGCCACGTAGCCAAGACAATCCTAAGCAAAAAGAACAAAGCTGGAAGAATCATGCTACCTGACTTCAAATCATACTACAAGGCTACAGTAACCAAAACAGAACGTTTTGGTTATATACTACAAACATACTACAAGGCTACAGGTATCAAAACAGATATGTAGACCAATGGAACAGAAAGGAAGCCTCTGAAATGACACCATATGTCTACAACAATCTGATCTTTGACAAACCTGACAAAAACAAACAATGGAAAAAGGATTTCATATTTAATAAACGGTGTTGGGAAAACTGGCCAGCCATATTGCAGAAACAGAAATGGGACCCTTTCCTTACACTTTATAGAAAAATTAACTCAATATGGATTAAAGACTTAAACATAAGACCTAAAACCATAGAAACCCTAGAAAACAACCTGGGCAATACTATTCATGACATAGGCGTGGGCACAGACTTCATGACTAAAGTACCAAAAGCAATGGCAACAAATGCCAGAATTGACAAATGGGATCTAATTAAGCTAAAGAGCTTTTGTACAGCAAAAGAAACTATTGTCAGAGTGAACAGACAACCTACAGAATAGAAGAAAAAAAATTGCAATCTATCTATCTGACAAAGGGCTAATATCCAGCATCTACAAGGAACTTAAACAAATTTACAAGGAAAAAAATAAAACATCAAAAAGTGGGCAAAGGATATGAACAGACACTTCTCAAAGAAAGACATTTATATAGCCAACAAATATATCAAAAAAAAGCTCATCATCATGGGTCATTAGAGAAATCAAATCAAAACCAGAATGAGATACCATCTCACACCAGATAGAACGGTGATCATTAAGAAATCAGGAAACAGCAGATGCTGGACAGGATGTGGAGAAATAGGAATGTTTTTACACTGTTGGTGGGAGTGCAAATTGGTTCAACCATTGTGGAAGACAGTGTGGTGATTCCTCAAGGATTTAGAACCAGCAATACCATTTGACCCAGCAATCCCATTACTGGGTGTATACCCAAAGGATTGTAAATCATTCTACTGTAAAGACACATGCACACGTATGTTGACTGCAGCACTCTTCACAATAGCAAAGACTTGGAATCATCCAAAATGCTTATCAATGATAGACTGGATAAAGAAAATGTGGCACATATACACCATGGAATACTATGCAGCCATAAAAAAGGATGAGTTTATGACATTTGCAGGAACATGGATAAAACTAGAAACCATAATTCTCAGCAAACTAACACAGGAACAGAAAACCAAACACTGCATGTTTTCATTCATAAGTGGGAGTTGAACAATGAGAACATATGGGCACAGGGAGGGGAACATCACACACTGGGGGCTGTTTGGGGGTTGGGGCTAGGGGAGGGTTAGCATTATGAGACATATCTAATGTAGATGACAGGTTGCAGCAAATCACCATGACACATGTATACTTATGTAACAAACCTGCATGTTCTGCACATGTATCCCAGAATTTAAAGTATAATAAAAATACAAATAAATCCTGTGAACTTTTAAAGTCTGCTTCCAAATAAATGTTTTTTAAAAGCCCCAATAGCTTGTGTGAGAGATGTTGGTATGAAATCTGCTGTTATTGTAACCAAATAGAAAGCTTGTAGAGGATTAGCCAGCCCTAGCCCTCCTCAGACTTCTCAGTTGGCCTGTTTCCTACCATTGGAATCTGTAAGTTACATATATCTAATTTAGTTAAAGACCATGTGTATAAAACAAATGTTTGTGGACCAAAACATAATGGAAAGAGGTAGAAACAGTTACAGCTGTCTGAAATAAACATCTGTAATAAATATCATCATCCAAGGATAGAAAAAGCTCTAGGAAGGCAACAATTCTGTCTCTCATGGTCCCGCTCCTCTTCTACTTTCTGTATCACCTAGAATCCCCTTTAGCATTTCCACGAAGCTTCTTTTCTACACAGCTTATGGTCCTCAGAGAATACCGCCATAACCATTGGTATCCCTTTCTGACATGAAAGCACTCATTGAAATAGCTCCTTATAAAACTACCAGTTTTTCAAATATTTTTCAAAAGCATCTTGCATTCTAATGTGTACTATGAATGCTTTGCTGCTTAGAAATTTCTTCTGCCAGCTACCCTAAATCATCTCTCTCAAGTTTAAAGTTCCACAGATCTCTAGGGCAGGGGCAAAATCCCACCAGTCTTTTCGATAAATCCTAACAGGAGTCACTTTTCTCCAGTTCCCAACAAGTTCCTCTTCTCCATCTGAGACCACCTCACCCTGGACCTTATTGTCCATATCACTATCAGCATTTTTGTCAAAGCCATTCAACAAGTCTCTAGGAAGTTCCAAACTTTCCCATATTTTTCTATCTTCTTCTGAGCCCTCCAAATTGTTCCAACCTCTGCCTGTTAACCCAGTTCCAAATTTGCTTCCACCTTTTCGGGTATCTTTTCATCAGTGCCCCACTCTACTGGTACCAACTTACTGTATTAGTCTGTCTTTATGCTGCTAATAAAGACAGACCTGAGACTGGAAATTTACAAAAGGAAGAAGTTTATTGGACTTACAGTTCCACACGGCTGGGGAGGCTTCACAATCAAGTGGAAGGCAAGGAGGAGCTACTTGCATCTTACATGGATGGTAGCAGGCAAAGAAAGAGCTTGTGCAGGGAAACTCCCATTTTTTAAAACCATCAGATCTCTTGAGACTCATTCACTTCATGATAATAGCACAGGAAAGGCCTGCCCCCATAACTCAATCACCTCCCACTAGGTCTTCTCCCATGACACACGGGAATTGTGGGAGTTACAATTCAAGTTTAGATTTGTGTGGGGACATAGCCAAAGCATATCACCCTCTACCAGAGGTTATTCCACAACATGTAGAGAAGAAGCAAAATAGTATATGGTTCTGAATTCATTCTAAAAATGTTTGATTGGAGCACCTGTTAATCCTTCATCTTTAATTTTGCATATGGATAGCATGTTTGGTGTCAAAGCAACTCAAAGTTTTATTTTTGTGTTAGGGAATCAATATTAGTGATTGAATGGGACAAGTTCATCTATCTATGCAATATTAAAATATGACTAATGCAGTAAAACTACTTCTAGCTGGTGGGAACAGATATATTTGATAGCAAAATAACAGATTTTTTTTTTTTCTCTCTCTCTAGGTGTCATCTGGACCAGAGCTAACGTAAGAACTATCATGTTTCTGGAATGTTCTGAGGTCACTCTTTTGGATGTTGCTGCTACTCTCTTCTTTAAATGCACATTTCCTCTCATATTAAATGGATTTTATCTGTGGAATGGTTTTTAATACAAGTTGTGCCTTTTAATGCCAAATTATATAATTTAATAGTGGGGAAGACAGCTAATTTTTCACAAGGCACTGTTTCAGAATTTTTAGTCCTGCAAACTGCTTCTTCCTCATTTTGGTAGTATCATTGCCAGAGCCTGAGGTTAGCCCCCAGGCATAAATGCACATTTTTGGAGAAAAGACTTACATCCTCCAATGCAGATTTGCATCACAATTTTTTTTTAACCTGCAAAAGAATCATTTCTTAAAATCCAGCATTAAAAGTCCTTTACATAGCATCAGACAAAACGGTGAATACAGACACAGGCACAGTGGGTGACTAAATATATCTCATCTCACCTCACCTCAATAGACCTTTTGGTATTTTGGTTTTCAGTAATCTGTTAAATGCTCTGCATATTTTTTTTTTTTTTGAGATGGAGTCACTCTCTGTTGCCCAGGCTGGAGGGCAGTGGTATGATGTCAGCTCACTGCAAACTCCACCTCCCAGGTTCAAGCGATTATCCTGGCTCAGCCCCCCCCAAGTACCTGAGATTACAGACCTGCACCACCATGCCCAGGTGTGCTTTTCACATTTTAAAAGCTGTTTATAGGCAATACATGCAAGATGGAATACAGACAATGGTTTGGCTTTGCAAAACATATGTATTTAAGAAATTCAGTTTTGCATCAGTTTGATGTTTTGGCATATTACGTATGTATTTTACTTTTCTATGCTTAGAAAATTTCTTAGTAACCTTCCAATCTTTCCTTCAAAGAAGTAACAAATGCTGCCTTTCTTCGTACTCTTGAATGGTATTCTCACAACAAGATTATCAGAATTCATTTTGCTAGTATAGAATCCTGAATCAGCAAAATTTGCAACTTTGCTGCATACTTAAAATAGACTAGCATGAATCTACTATGGTATTTCCAACATGTTTTCTTTTACAAAAAATATTTAGGATCTTTAGAATTTGAACAATGCATGGAAAGAAAGAATTTGTCCTCCTGAAACACTCTGCTGTCTTCTCCGTTTCTGTTCCTTTGCTTCTGTGTGTCAAGAAGACATGACTAATGATTTCGCATTACAGTGGCCTGGAGAGTTGGCTATGACACAGAAATGATGGGCTCCTTCATTAGCTCAGTCTTCACAACTGTCCAGTACCAGTTTCTTCTTAGACATTCGTAATCAAGATTCACCATTCTTTGAGATACTCTTAAATCTCTAGATAGCCCATTTAATACAGACAGCTGCAGGTATTCTCTGGCCAACAGGGATTTGAAAACTTGCTGGGACAGAGCTCCCAGAGGGAGGGGTGGGCTGCCATCTTAGTTGTTTGGGTGACTCAACCATTCTATCACTGGGTTTTGGAGAGCTCAAGCCCATCAGAGGTGGAAGCAATACCCCAGCACAGCCACTCTGCAAAAGCATGGCCAGACTGCTTCTTTAAGCAGGTCTCCAATCCCATTCTTCCTTACTGAGTAAGACTTCCTAACTAGGGTCTCTAGCCACCTCCTACAGATGCATGTGGGCCAGCAACAGGTCCATACCTCCCTGGGGTGGAACTCCCAGAGGAAGAGACAGGCTGCCATCTTTACTGTCTCACAGCCTTCACTGGTGATACCTCCAGCTACTGGAAAATCCAAAGTGACTAGTGCTGGGGCCTGTGGCAGCCAGTCGGAATGGCTATTATTAAAAAGTCAAAAAGTAACAGATGCTGGCGAGGTTGTGGAGAAAAGCAAATGCTTACACATTGTTGGTGGGAATGTATAGTAAACTAGTTCAATCATTGTGGAAGTCAGTGTGGCAATTTCTCAAAGACCTAAAGACAGAAACGCCATTTGACCTGGCAATCCCACTTTTGGGTATATACTCAAAGGAATATAAATGGTTCTGTTATAAAGTCACATGAACACCTATGTTCTTTGAAGCACTATTTGTAACACCAAAGACATGGAATCAACCTAAAAGCCCATCAGTGATAGATTGGATTTAAAAAATGTGGTACATATATACCATGAAATACTATGCACCCATAAAAAAGAATTAGATCATGTCCTTTGTGGGACATGGATGGAGCTGGAGGCCTTTATCCATAGAAAACTAATCCAGTAACAGAAAACCAAATACTGCATGCTCTCACTTCTAATTTGGATCCAAATGATGAGAACACATGGACACTAAGAGGGGAACAACGGACACTGGGTCCTGTTGGTGGCTGGAGGGTGGGGGGGGGGAAGAGAATCATGAAAAGTAACTAATGTGTTCAAATCTTAATATCTTGGTGATGAAATAATCTGCAACAAACCCTTATAACACACATTTACCTATGTAACAAACCTGCACGTGTACCCCTGAACTTAAAAGTTATTTTTAAAGCCGAGAATAGAACAAAAACATAAATTATAAGGAAAAGAGAAAACCTCCAAAAAAAGAAGAAAGTTTTAAACAGTGATTGTATTTAGTTTCAACAAAATGTAGTAAGCACTTACTATATGTCACATTCCATATGTAAACAGACAAGGGAGACAAAACAGTGAAGAAGACACTCTTGAGCAGTTTATAATCCAGACTAAGAAATGAACATAAACAGATGATTTCAAAAGAACCCTGTTATCACCCAGATGTGGGGTGCTCTAGTGTAAGCCACTCTTTCCACTGCATGTCAGTTTGGACCTAGTACACCTCATTACCTACATAAAACCTACTCACACTAATCTGTGTGTCACCAGTGTAAAATTTCTTAAAGATGTGTTAGAGAGCAAATGGAAGATTTTATATTGCATATCCTCAACTTGTCCTTACATATGTATTATCCAGAGGTCTCCTTTCTCAACCCCTCTTTTTTTTTCTTTCCTCTGACAATATTGATCTATTCCCCTGTGTTGTCATCAAATGTCTTCCTTGAGCTTTCTCCTCCTCTCACCTGTACCCAATGTTGTTTTCAAAATAATCACTACTCCACATTTGCCTTAGCTTACCCATTAATGTTTTTAACTAGCAAATCATCTTATGACTGTAGGATCCATCATCCTGAGAAGACAATGAAGGTGTATGAAAATGTTTGTGGTAACAACGAGGATATTTGATGTGGGTCTCAGTCTGCACCTAAAATTTTTCAGCTAACATGAGTCTCCACAATTCTTATAACCTCCTTTAGTTTTATTTTACCCAATCTAACCTAGACCTACTTCCTTGGAGAATCTGTTGTGAAAATAAACTATGAGCTTTTAAAAACACCCCATGTTATAGATGTGTAAGTAAATAAAACCTGCACACTTTTTAATGAACTTGTTTTTTTTTTTTCTTGTAAATTTAAGCTCTTTATAGATGCTAGGTACTAGACCTTTGTCAGATACATGTCATAGATGTGTCAGACAATAAAATAAAATAGAACAAAATAGGTGATGGTTTGAGCTAGTCAGCTTTAAGTTATCTTAAGATATTATTTGTTAAAGTGAATCGTTATATAAAAGAAACCCAAGTGAGGATACGTAAATGTCAAGAGAGCACCAACACATTCATCGCTAAGAATTTCAAAGCAACTACCTTTGCCTTGTGAAGTTAGATGCTTTCTTAGAACTGCGGAGTAGCCTGGTATTCTCATTCCAGCGTGTTCATTTGTATCACAGCATGGTAAAATCAAATGCTCTTACCCATGGTCACTTTTTCCTAATTGTTCAGTGGAACTCAGTCTAGAAGGATGAGGTTATGGCCGACAAACTCATGACACTAAAGATGCTCCATTATAACAAGCACTCTTCTAAACAACACACACACACACACACACACACACACACACACACACAAACGCACATGCACATACACTCCTTTAGTTTCAGAAAACCTGCTCAACTTGGAGTCTTTTTCCAGTAGTTGATTATGATAAGAGGGAATGCTGGGCCAGGTTCAGTGGCTCATGCCTGTAATCCCAGCACTTTGGGAGGCCAAGGCCAGACCATCCTGGCCAACATGGTGAAACCCCGTCTCTATTAAAAATACAAAAATTATCTGGGCATGGTGACGCATGCCTGTAGAACCAGCCACTCAGGAAGCTGAGGCAGGAGAAATGCTTGAACCTGGGAGGCAGAGGTTGCAGTGAGCCAAGATCGCACCACTGCACTCCAGGCTGGTGACAGAGTGAGGCTCCGTCTCAAAAAAGAAAAAAAGAAAAGAGAGAGAGAATGCTTCTATTCTTTCTTAAGACTTTTTTCCAGAAGAATTAGCTTTCTCAAGAATAAGCCGAAACTCAGCATAGAACATGCTTACATTAAAATTCAGTTGAAGATCCATGAGATGTACTGTGTTGGGCTATCTCTGGGGCAACAGATATTTCCCTTCGCTCTTAGCTGTTCCAAAATCACATTCTATTAAGAAATTAAGCATAGGACAAAAGCTGTGTGGTTTCCCTGCCACTGCATTTGGTGTCAGACAACTATAGCATCTAAAGCTAGCGAATACACAAGAGTTGGTCACAGTTCATTACACTGCCTTGCCATGGGGTGTGCATATTAGCAATCACCTCTAAGCAATCTATTTCATCTGAAGCGGGCTTAATGGAGAGTTAATGTGTTGTTATTATATTGAAAATATAGGCAATGTCCCTCATATCTGTGCTGACGTAAGACAGTAAAACATTAGGCATTCACTAATCTGTAAGACAAAAATTCTAAGAAAACCAGTTGCTTTATATGAAATAGTGATTACAGTAACCTATGTCCCCAATATGGAGAATAAAACAGAAAGATTTGCCTCAACTTGAGCCTACATAGAACTTCCCAGAAGGCATGTATAAATGTCTAAGTAGGCCAGGGTATTTTTTTCAATTACCCTGCACCAATCTGACAGGCTAAACCTTGCCCTACATAACAGGTCTGTGTAATGCATAACAGAACTCTGCCTTTGTATAGTTAAATCTGGAGGCTACATAGAGCCATCTATCACTTGTGCAAGCAAGACTTTCGGCGCAAGATGCCAGGGAGTCATGTGAGGACAGAGCTGGCTGCTTCCTCCTCACTGTCGTGACCTACCACCCCAGAGCCACCAGATTCCCCGAGGATGTTGTCAACACTAATTGAAAGAAAGACTAAGACAAAAATGTGGCTCCCACACGGTGAAGTTACTTACACTTGTGACTTCAAGTTCAAACAATTCAGATTTGCCACATTTTCAAAGACAGGACACACTGCCCTCCTGAATTTTTATTAAATGACAATATATGAAAATATATATTTAAGCCCTAAGGGGGCATTCAGGCAAAAATCAATTTAAGAAGTAACTAAGATATGCCTCATATGCAACTCAAAGTTAGATGAGAAGGCCAGTCATTCCCTTCTTTCCCAATTCCCACTTCATTACAATTTCTAAGTACATAGACTTGAACTTGAAGCAATCCAATGGACATGTCCAGTTTAGCCAATTATTACAGTTTTCTAATTTCCTCAGAGATTCTGATGATCAAAAGCAGGAGAGGGTCACTTCCAAGCTTACAAGCAGCAAATGATTTTTTTTAGCTAGAGCCACTGCTAACACGAAAGATTTTCTTTGCTTCATATTAGCAAACATGCAACACGTTCCTATGTGGTATGAACTTTTCAGAAAATAATAAATGTACAGCATGAGGAACTACCAGCACATACCCTTAAATGTGCTTAAAAGATAATAGCATGTTTTTCTGTTGCTTTCTGAATTAACCTTGAATTGAAACACCTAAGTTTCTTCTGACAGCATGAGTCACCCATGCAGCATCCCTTCTTCCCACCCCTCTTTTGGCAGAAATGTGCTAGTAAAGCAAAATGATACTCATGGATCAACATGGACAAATTGGTCTGAGAATTAGATACAAATGGTTACATGCAGATGATGATGCTGGCACAAGCAGATCTTTCATTCTAATTTTAGGCACTGAATTTGGTTTACTGAAATAAAGGATTTTAGGCATCACATAATCAATATATTTTAATCTTTCTGGGGAGCGTTTTCCAAACTCAGTTTTTAAAGTGGCAGATAGGGGTGTGATAGGGTGGAACTTTTGCTGAGTTGCCAGCCCATGGGTTCCTATACACAGCCATTCTGGTGTCTCTGACTGCAAATGAACTAGGCTTGAATGCAGTTGCTGCGGAATGCACTAATTAATTACATTTACTTTACATAATTGGCATTACAGCTTTTTGAACAAAAATGCAAATTTATGGAAATTGGTTGACATACTTATGCAAAATAAAATAAAAATGGACCCCTAAATTATTGGAAAAAATAAGGTAGTTTTAATTGAACAGCTAAAAGATTTGTACTTCGTTATATGATTACATCTAGTAAACTCAATTTAAAAAGTAAGTTCATTTGCTTTTATCTAACCCTTCCATATCTCACTCAGTGTTGTTGGTATAATTATCACCAATAAAGGGCCAATCTTATTTTCTATCTCTTTTAGCATCAAGCGTTAGTTCTGTAAACAGAAATGGAATATGTTATTCTATTGAACAGAGCCTCGTGCATTACAAATTAAGAAGCATTGGGCCAAAGACTTGCAAAACAACCAATTATTGCTTAAAGAGGACATGATGAAACACCCTTCTTGTGTTTTTCAGGGAGAATGGCTTTGCTGTTGAACAAGCCTCTCTACAAAGGATTATTGCAAGGCAGTTGTAAGGTAGATGGCTTTGCAATCAATAGAATATATCTGGCAAGGGCGGCAAGGAATGGGTAATGCAGATGAATATGCAATTAGTGGTACCATAAAAAGAGTATTAAGATGCTCATGACATAGGAGTGAATACCAATAAATGGGTACTTAATATAAAATGTGTCCGGAAATGTGAAATATAGATGGGTAAACTGTAAATGACAAAAGTGAGAAATAACACATTGCCAAGTTCAGTGACATAGATATTGAGGCACGATCAACTAGCTGTTAATTATTGATGGACAACTCCCAAAAGTCAGAGTTGCAGATTATACATTCAGCTAATCAAGAACTTATACTGACCTCCAAATTCCAAGGGTATGAAAGTAATTTAACAGGATCCAAATAATTATGATAATATTTTAAATTTCTTATTCAGTATTTTTTTCTTGGCGGGTGTGGGGTATTGTGAAGCAGATTTAGGGTGGCCTTACTTTTTCGGTGATATTTTAGGACTTCTACTTGGATAATTATTTCTTAAAACATTCTTGGGATTTCAGTTGAATACTTCATTCTCTTTAGATTCCTGCCATAAAACGTAATGGGGAGTTGTCTGAGACTATTCAAAGCTTGTCAACCACTCATCAGGGGACAGTAGGTGACGATCTTTATAAATAGAGGGCTACATTCTCACACCTTGTTTCTTTGGAGTGACAAGTAGCTAAAGGACAAATCTCCTCTAGCAATCTGAAGTGGATAAATGAAATAAGCAAGCCTTAAAAACTATTACCTGAGATACTCAGACTTTTAAAGCCAAAATGGGGCTGTGATCTTATTATTTCCATGGTCTATTTTCTGTGAGATGATACACAATTATCTTCTGTTTTCCTCTTTTCTTTTAATGTACTACACATTTCTTTTGTTCCCATTATGTGCAAAGTAGTACCTCAAGCCCTGAGGAGAAACACAGAAGTATAATTCTTGCTCTTCCATGCAGACATACACAAAATACAAAAGAACAGGCACTGTGTGGAAAGCCTATAATCATAGGAAAAAATAATGAAGTTTAAAGATAATTAACTTGGTTGTTCTTAGATGAGAGGTATGACAAATCTGACATAAAAGTGCATTTCTCCTAGTTAGTGATTAATATCACGTATTTCACTTCCTTGTGTTGTGGTAGAAGGCATTGAAATAATTATAGCACATTCTCTTCCTCCCTTCTTCATGTCTTTCATCATTCATTATTCATCCCTATGTTAAAACTATTTGGTTGGTCCATGCAAGATTTCTAAAACTATTGTGTGCCGAAAAGGGCAGGAGAGCAAGTTCAGAAAGATAAGCTAAAAACTACTGCATTGTTCGCTTCAAATGGGTGAACATTATGGTCATAAATTAGATCTCACTAAACAAACTAAAACACTAGGCTAACTAGCAAATTCATACCAATAAAATCATCAACATGATTAGAGTTTGAGCTCACTCATTCATTCACAAATTCATTAAGTATATTGTTCATTAAATAGTTGGTTCAACGTTGGAATTACACTGATGAATAGGAGGCAGTCCCTACCCACAGCCTGCAGTGTGGGAAAAAAGACAGATGTACAAAAACACCAGTGAGCATACCCAGAAGAGTGCCGAGTGTTAAAAAAAGAAAAGGTTTTAGGATCTGAGATTGGGGATTTCAAGATCCAGGGTGGTGCTGAGGAGGGGGCGGCACTGAGAGTGATGGGGTGGTCAGAAGCAGAAATATGAAAGAGGAAGTCCTGGGGAAGGTGAGCTCAGAGCTATGGTTTAACATATAAATAGGCATTTTTGGATAAAGGTATGTATCTTTGGATTGAGAGACTCTTTATCAAACGCAGACCAGACATGGAGACATTAACCATAATGGGAAAACTCAAAGATATTAAATACTTTAGATTATAAAGTTTCAGGAGGTGAGCAAGTGGAGACCACGGTCTAGTCATAAAATATTTTGCATGCCAGAGCAGTAAGTTTGAACTTTTTAACCTGTGGGCAAGAGGAAGTTAAATTTTTGATGCGGTTCTCCCAAAAAACAACTTTGTTCAGTTTTGTTTGCTTGTTTAATACTTCATACACCTACACCTGTGGTGAACGTAAGAGAAGGTGTGTTTTTTCGCTTGCTTATTTTTTAAATCAAGTCTTCCTATAGTTTGTTGTCCTCTTCCTATTTTGAAAGAAGGAATAGCTTAGATTTCAGTTTCTCTTCTCACCAACTCCAGAGTTCTGCCTTTAATTAATTAATTGATCCATACCTTTTTTAAATTAAATATCCCTACTCCTAATAAGAGTGGGGAAAATGTTCTTTTGTAATCTTTATTAATGTTAACAGAAAGCATCAATTCATAACGAAGAAATTTTTCAGAACACACTAAATTTTATCAGTTCAGAATAAGTTACAATAAAAGCTCAGATATTTTAACCTAGGAATAAAAAAAGATATATGATGCCTATGTATATTTCTTTCTTTGCACCATAAAACTTCAATGAACTCATATAAGAGTACTATGTAAACCAAGATTTATTAACTCCACACGCTATATCAATATACTAGGACCAATAGCAATTAGGACACTTGCCACACGCCTCACAACCCTTTGTGAGTATGGCTGGGTTTTGACAGATTATCTCCTAATTCTAACTCAAGGTTCTTCCACCAAAGACATGATACTCACATTCCGTCCTTTGTGCTTCAGAAATCCCACTGGCAAAAAGCCGGAATGAAAACAGATTAGGAGTGTAGCATTATTGGAATTAAAAGAACATTTAAATTTTGGTAAGTACTTGTATGCTTTAAGGAAAATAGTTTATTTTTAAGTGATTCTATATAGGTAATATCTCCTTACGGTAAGATTCAAAAGTTTCCAAATTGATTTTATTATGCTGATATTTCTATAGAATAAAAAATGGGGACATTCAAACTTCAATACTTTTTGTAAATAACTTAATAGCCCTAAACACATTTACACACACACAGACACACACACACAGACACACACACACACACACACAGTGCCAAAAGTTCTTGTATTGACTCTCAGGAGGCGTGTGTATTAGATCAAGAGTGGGGTCTCAATGTAGAGTCACCCCAATGTCTTTTCACTGTTTTTCATGTTTAAGCCCATGTCAGTTCCAGTCGCTGTGCTAAATGCCTTATATAAATGTAATCTCATGAAAATCCTATAATAATATTGAAAGCGTAAGTAGTAGATGTTGAATTTGAAATCATGTCTATCTGATTCAAGAATTCATGCACTTAATCCTGAAATCACCAATACTGAAATGGCTGGAAGCCATTTTCAGGTTCAAATTTCTTCCCAACCGAAGCACCAAGACAAGGATAGTAGGAAAGGTAATGACTAGATTCCAGAAACTAATGTACATTTACAGTTGATTGTCATATAAATAATAAAGCAAATGATTAAAAACAGAAGATAGAAAACAGGAACTCCTCTTATTCCACTAACTTATTTTCATCCCCACTCTCACCAGATAATTACTGCAAAGCATTATTTCAGAACAAATAGGGACCACTAAATACACAAAATGTTTATCAACATTTGGATTTTCAATTTGAATGATAAGGTATTTTTCAGTTATACCATGGTTATTTCTTCTCTGTTCAACCATGTTCTTTCAGCAGTACCATAACTGTCACATTACCAAGGTTTGCAAACACAATTATAACACCTAGCTTTGTCCAAAGTATTGTTCAAAAAGCTGAAAATTAATAAAATGTTTAGCTTCTAAAGTTAAAAGTGTAACTTCTAACTTTTTTTCCCATTCTGTTGGTAGCCAGTTCACTCTATTGATAGTTTCTTTTGCTGTGCAGAAGCTCTTAAGTTTAATTAACTAGGTAGTATAAATGGATCTGTAAGAAATGTTAAAGCATACCACTTAAAAAAATGCTTTGCAAGTAAGTTATTTTTTTCAATTACTCATGTTTATATGATGTTTTTTAGCACTCTTAGAAATTCTATGAAACATTTGTGTTTTAACCCACCAATTCATTACATTGTGGTCGCCATCCATTCACTGAAATAAGACTGTTCATTTACAAAGTGGTAAAAAAGAAAAACTTTTAAATGACTTAGTTTTGAACAAAGTTTGATATTAAAAATTGAAAATTAAATTATGACCATATACATATTGTTCACTGATTCAAAATCATATTTCCTCTTTAGGTAAAACTTGTTTATTTTAGAGGCTCCCCAATGCCTTTTATTTTATTTATTAATTTATTTTTTCAGGTTACATGTAATAATTTAATACATCCATGTAAGTGATGAAGATTAAATAAATGTAACTGGTATATCCATCAGCTTAAATATTTGTCTTTTCTTTAGGCTGGAAACATTCAAATTATTCCCTCCTAGCTATTTTGAAATACATGGTAGATTATTTTTATTATTTATTTATTTTTAATTTTTTGATTTAATATTTATTTATTTACTTGTTTGTTTATTTCTTATACTTTAAGTTCTGGAGTACATGTGCAGATTATGCAGGTTTGTTACATAGGTATACATGTGCCATGGAAGTGGTTTGCTGCATCCATCGCCCCGTCACATATTTCTCCTAATGCTGTTCCTCCCCAATCCCGCACCCCCTGCTATTCCTCCCTTAGTCCCCCACCCCCAAGGATGTGTGATGTTCCCTTCCGAGGCTCCAGTGTGTGATGTTCCCTTCACTGTGTCTGTGTGTTCTCATTGTTCAACACCCACTTATAAGTAAGAACATGCAGTGTTTCATTTTCTGTTCTTGTGTCGATTTGCTGAGAATGATGGTTTCTAACTTCATCTATGTCCCTGCAAAGGACATGAACTCATCTTTTTTAGGGCTGCATATTATTCCATGGTGTATATATGCCACATTTTCTTTATCCAGTCTATCATTGATGGGCATTTGGGTTGATTCTAGGTCTTTGGTATAGTGAACAGTGCCACAATAAACATATGTGTGCATGCATCTTTATAATAGAATGATTGATAGTCCTTTGGGTATATACCCAGTAACGGGGTTGCTGGGTCAAATGGAATTTCTATTTCTAGATCCTTGAGGAATTGCCACACTGTCTTCCACAATGATTGAATTAATTTACACTACCACCAACAGTGTAATAGCATTTCTATTTCTCCACATCCTCTCCAGCATCTGTTATCTCCTGATTTATTAATGATCACCATTCTAACTGGCATGAGGTGGCATCTCAATGTGGTTTTGATTTGCATTTCTCCAATGACCAGTAATGATGAGATTTTTTAAATATGTTTGTTGGCTGCATAAATGTCTTCTTTTGAAAAGTGTCTGTTCATATCCTTTGCCCACTTTTTGATGGGTTGTTTGTTTTTCTTGTATATTTGTTTAAGTTCTCTGTAGATCCTGGATATTAGCCCTTTGTTTGATGGATAGATTGCAAACATTTTTCCCATTCTGTTGGCTGCAGGTTCACTCTATTGATAGTTTATTTTGCTGTGCAGAAGCTCTTAAGTTTAATTAGATCTGACTTCTCTATTTTGGCTTTTGTTGCCATTGCTTTTGGTGCTTTAGTCATGAAGACCTTGCCCATGTCTATGTCCTGGATGGTATTACCTAGGTTTCCTTCTAGAGTTTTTATGGTATTAGGCCACATATTTAAATATGTAGTCCATCTAGAGTTAATTTTTGTGTAAGGTGTAAGGCAGTGATCCAGTTTCAGCTTTCTGCATATGGCTATCCAGTTTTCCTAACACCATTTATTAAATAGGGAATCCTTTCCCCATTGCTTATTTTTGTCAGATTTGTCAAAGATCAGATGGCAAGCATTCCTATACACCAATAATAGACAAACAGAGAGCCAAATCATGAGTGAACTACCATTCACAATTGCTACAAAGATAATAAAATACCTAGGAATACAACTAACAAGGGATATGAAGGACCTCTTCAAGAAGAACTACAAACCACTGCTCAAGGAAATAAGAGAGGACACAAACAGATGGAGAGGACACAAACAGGACACAAACAAAAAAATAGTGCTGCAATAAACATAGGAGTGCAGATACTCTGGTATATTGATGTCCTTTCTTCTAGATATATACATGATCTTCTCTTTATTACTTATTTCCTTCTAATAATTTTGGGTTTGGTTTGTTATTGCTTTTCTTCTTCCTTGGAGTGAATGATTAAGTTATTTATTTGAAGTCTTTCTACATTTTTGATGTAGGCATTTATTTCTACAAGCCTCTTAGTATTGTTTTCTCTGTATTTTATAGATTTTAATATGTCATATATCTATATTCATTTGTTTCAAGAAAATTTTTAAGTATTATTGTTAATTTCTTCACTGACCCATTGGTTAGTTGCTGTCTAATTTTCATGTATTTGTGTATTTTCTGAGATTCTTGTTATTGATTTATAGTTTTATTCCATTGTGGTCAGAAAATATACTTGATGTGATTACTGCTTTTTTGAATTTGTTGACACTTGTTTTGTCTTTGTAGCCTAAGATGTGGACGATTGTGGAGAATATTCCATGTGCTGATGAAAAAGGAGTGTGTATTCTGCAGCAGTTGGATGAAATACTCCATAAATGTCAGGCCTATTTGTTCTAGTGTGTAGTTTAACTCTAATGTTTCTTTGTTCAGGTTTTCTGTTTGGATGATCTTTCCATTGTTGATAGTGTAGTATGAAAGTCCTCTGCTATTATTGTATTGGAGTCTATCTCTTCCTTGAGATTTCTTAATGTTTGCTTTATATACTTGGAACCTCCAATGTTGGGTGCAAGGATATTTATAATTTTAAGCCTCTTGCAAAATGAACCCCTTCATCATATATAGCGACTTTGTCTCTTTTTACAGCCTTTGACTTGTAGTCTTTTTTCTGATATAAGTATAGCTATTACTCCACTTCTTTGGTTTCCAGTTGATTGAACATCTTTTCTCACACCCTCACTTTTAGTCTATGTGTGTCTTTATACGTAAGTAAGTCTCTTTGGGCAGCATAGAGTTCAGTGTTGTTTCTTTATCTATTCTGCCATCCTATGCCTTTTGTTTGGATAATTTAGTCAATTTACATTTAGTGTTATTGACAAGTAAGAATAGCAACAACTTTGTTGATTGTTTTTTGGTTGTTTTGTAACACCACTTTTTCTGTCTTACTGTCTAACTGTGGTTAAGTGATTTTATCTAGCACTATGTTTCAATTTGTTGTTTTTTATTTTTACTGTAACTATTATAGGTTTTTTTTTGCATTGTGGTTATTGTAAGGCTTACAAGAAATATAGATATAGCAAAATATTTTAAAGAGATTACAACTTATCTTAGATCTCAAAGAAAAGATTGGAAAACAAGAAAACTTAAAATCTCCACATTTTAACTTCAACCCTTCCACATTTTGACTTTATATTGCCTCAATTTATATATTTTTATACTGACTATCTCTTAACTGGTTGCTGTAGCTATTATTGTTTTTGATAGATTTATCATTTGACAGCCTTACAAAATTTATGAGCAGACTGCATATCACAATTATAGTATTCAAGTATTCTGGATTTGTCCATGTGCTTTATGTTACTATTGTTTTTCATACCTTCAAATGTTTTATTTTTGCCTGTTATTTTTTTTTCAGATTGAACAATTCTGTATAGCATTTTCTGCAAGATGGTTGTGATAAATTATTGAGAAAATTGTCCAAGAAAAATGTTCTCTCTCTTTTATAGTTGAAGTATAACTTTGCTGGATAAATTATGGTAGTTTTTTTCTTTAATCTATTGTCACTCTGCAAATGTCGGCCCACTCCTTCTTAGACTGTGTGGTTTCTGTCAATAATTTTGTTGCCAGAAGAAATAGAGCTCCTAGCTATGTTGTTTGCTTCTTTTTTCTTGCTGCTTTTAAGACCTCTCTTTGTCCTTCAGTTTGAGAGATTGATCATAATATAATATGTTTTAGAGTAGCATTATTTGAATTAAATCTATTTGGTATTTTCTGATCTTCCTGTACTTGGCTATTTTCTATTTCTCAAGGTTTGGAAAGTTTTCTGTTATTGTTTCTTCGAATCAGCTTTCCATACTTTGCTCTTGCTTAACTTTCCCTTAAACACCAAAATTCTGCAATTTGGTCTTTTGAGGTAATTTTCTGTATTGTGTAGGTGATTTTCATTCCTTTCCAATTTTTTTTCTTTCTCAATTCAGGACATATATTTTCAGATAGGCTGTATACAACCTTAGTGATTTTCCTTTGCTTGATCCATTCTGCTGTTGAGAGCCTTTAATGAATTTTTCAGTTTAGCAAAAATTTCCTCATTTCTAAGATTTTTGTTTGATTTTTAAAATTATTTTTATCTCTGATAAATTTCTAAATTGATTTTATGTGTTCTTTTTGAGATCACTGAGTTTTCTTAAAGCTGCTGTTTTGAATTCTTGGTCAGAGAGTTCACACATCACAGTCTCCTATGGGATAATCTCTAGTTCATTTCTTTTTTTTTTTAATTTAAAAACTTATGATTTCCTATTTGCTGTTGTTTGTGTGGATGTGCACCTATGTCTGAATTGAAGAATTAGTTATTTTGTCTTCTTTCTCTGTCTGTGTTGGCTTTTATTGAATACATTTGCTTAGAGAGTCATTGTAATTTGCCCATTGATTTTCCTTTTTTTTTTTTTTCCATCTGCTAAGCCATTGTCTCGTTTTTAATACTAGGTGACAGCTTAAACCCAGTTTGCTTCAGTTCTAGTAAACAATTAGAGTGTTACCTATCCTGAATTGTAAAATCCCCAAAGGGATATCCTGGTAGTTTGGGAAGGCTGGCTAGGGAGTTGTGCCCAAGATAATGAACTTCCTACAGTGTGGTGCTGCTCAACAGCCACTCTGATTTAGGCAAGTTACAGAATAGAGTTTCCAGGACTGAGAATGGTAGTCCCAACTTCCACGTTTGTGGCTGTATTTCCTCAAGGTTATTTCTCTCTCAGGCACTCTTGATGAGTCCAGTGAGTTGAGGCTCTGATGAGCTTCCTGCCAGGGAGCCCGAGATGGTGAGAAAACTAGTTGTGGACTTTGATCTCACTTTTCCGAGTGTAGAAACCATGAGTTGAGGGAAAATTTTCTGCACCCTTGGTGCTGGGTAGATTGAGGGAAGTTTAATTCTTATGCCATATGCTCAGAGTCTACTCTCCCCCTACACACCCAGTCTGTGGCCCAAGCAACTGTCTCCTTCTCATATTTGAGTTTCAAGGTACGATTGGTGATAATCTCAGCACTGTATATTTGGTTTTGGTTTTCTTTGTAGGAGAGTAAAGCCAGCTTGCTTCTATATTGCTGTTTTGGAAACTATTTTATATTATTCGCTAAACTCTTACATTTTGAAGAATCTCCTAATGATTTCATATTTTTTCTTTTGTTTCTTGATGATTTTCACTAACAATCCTTTTTCCTTCTGTTCTACTTTGGATTTATACTCCATTAGACGTCCTGTACAACTGTCATTCTTGGAGTTACCTTTACTATTTTCCTGGATTGGAGCCACTGCTTCCTGGAAAGCATATCTTTCTCTTTCTGTACGTTAGAATGCATGCTGAAAAAAATTTCCCTAGAATAGGGGAGTAAAGCATGGGTGTGATAATTTTCTAAGGAGGGGAAAAAGCAGTATAACAATTGATTTTTTTTTTTCAAAAACAATGCAGTTTACCTTCTCATAGATGATAATTTGTATAATTCTTGCTTGAAGAAATTTGGTTTTGATCTTTGAATTTAATGGTTATTTTCTAAAAACAGATGTTGCTAAAAGTAAATCAAATGACTGATTTTCTTTCTTTTGCAGGCATCCTGGATTCCTACTTCCCCTCTGAAATTTTATAATCTTCTCTTATTTCTATATTTCCAAAATTATGTAATAATTTCTTGCAGTGTGTGTGTGTGTGTGTGTGTGTGTACAGGTGTGTTTTCACTTATTGTTTGTGATATTTTTCCAACTGTAAGATGTATATCATTTAAGTGTAAAAAGTTATCTTTTGTTATTTAGTTGATATTTTTTCTTTGTACACTTAATCTACTTACTCTTTCTGAGACACAAATAATTCTAAGGATATAAAATAACTGATTGCCTCTTAATATTGCTGATGGGAATGTAAAATGGCACAACCATTGATAAAATTCTTTTCAGTTTCTTAAAATAAATTTAAACTCATACAAAAATTATTCTGAAATTGTGGAGTTAGGAAAATCTCTTTGTCCATAAAAACTATGATAATACTGACAAAATTATTAAAAATCAAAATTTTCAGAACTCTGAAAATTAACCAAAACTTACAATAATCTGAGAAGCATTAAATCAAGAAAAATGACTGTGTCTTGGTGATAACAGTACGTTTCATGATGTCTTAACTTGCCCTATTTTTATCACTGTTTCTAATGACAAAGTAGCCTTTACACCATATACCCATGCAAACATGGTAGCTGAAAGAAACAAACAAAAAACAGCAGCATAGTAGTTACTGCAGGAGGCAGAGCAGATTTGAAGCTCTCCAAAAAGCCCCCTCACAGAGAATTGTTACTCTTGACTTGTCAGGCAACTTTGTAGGAAAACCCCATTCCTACAACTTCATGTGACCTAAGTCAGAGCTCATTCAGTATGAAAGGCATTATCCTTTAAGTGTTTGCCAAAAGACAATTAATCCTTTGCCGTTGCAGTTGCCTGTGGTGGCAGTACTAATTGGAGAAAGGAAGAGGCTGATCAAAAATCTTAAAGAAAAAATTTAGCCAATGAGATGTCCACAGGGGCCTTTGGAAAGAACTGACACATTTATGGATATCTGAAAAGCCATAAGAATCTGCAGACTGTGTGCCTTTCCCAGGAAAACCCTAAGAAAACTTTATTATCCTTCCACTGTCAGACTTCTATTCCAAGCAAGAAGTGAAGACTAGACAGAGTTGTAAACTTCTAGACATATTGAAGGTATGCCCCACTGGCACATGGAGCCTAATGCAAGGCTGAGAGAATTATGGGTTCAGACATGTAAGCAAATCTATGCTCAATCATAAGCTTACTACGAAGCTTACAGACACAGAGATTTCAGAGGCTATACACAAGAAAGGATACAAATTGTATACAATTTGCTCAGAAAAGTCATTAAACAACCAGTAGCAGCAGCAAGAAGAACGTCAAACCCTAGGGGCAGAGTGTTTAATTTCCAGATATACCACATTATGCTATTTAAAATAATCAATTTTCAACATGAAATTACAAAACACACAGGGAAACTGAATTTTTTATTCATGCAGAAGAGTAAAAGTATTTGATAGAAATTATCTCTGATGAATACCAGAAATTAGAATTATTAGTCAAAGACTTTAAATCAACCATTATAGATTCAAAGTACTAATGAAAACAATGTCTAAAGAATTAAAGAAAAGAATGAGAATGATGTCTAAGGGCAAAGAGAATATTAATGAGAGATATAAATTATAAAAAGAAATCAAGTAGAAATTTCTAAAGCTGAAAAATATAATAAGTGAATTAAAGAATTCATATGGGGCTTAAAAACCAATTTGAGCTATCAGAGCTAAGAACTGATAAACTTGAAGAATTAATAAACTAAAGATAAGCAAATTATTTTACCCAAGATCAGAATAAAATAAATTAAAAAATAAACTTTAAAAACTTGTGGATATGATAGTGGGGCTATGAACAGAGGAGGTAAAAAGGATATTTAGAACAGTTAAAAATTATCTGTATAACACTATAATTTTGGATGTTTATCATTGGATATAAACAGATATACAACACCAAAAGGAACCATAATGTAAATTTTAGTCTCTAAGTTGCAATGATTTGTCAATGCAGATTCATCAGTTTTAAGAAATGTACCACTCTACCTACTCTACTGGGAAATGTTGATAATAAGGAGGCTGTGCATGTGGAGGGACAAGAAATGTATGGAAAATTTCTATACTTTCTCCTTAATTTTACTGTGAACCTAAAGCTTCATACAAAACAAGGCTATTAAACATACACAGACACATACATGCAGACAAAACAAGAGGGGGCACCATCACAAATTGAAGGCCCAAAGAGATTAAAGAGAGAAAAAAGTAGGGAAATATATTTGAAAAAATAATAATAATAACTACATATCCAGGAGGCTCAAAAATAAAAAAGTAAGATAAACTCAGAGACTCTTAAGTAAATATGTCATAGGAAATAAAAAATGTCAGCAACAAAAATAGATTGTGAAAGCATCAAGAGAAGACTGGCAGAATATATACAAGGCAACCTTAATAAGGTTAACAACTGACTTCTCACAGAAACCATGCAGGCAAGAAGGCAGTGGGATAATATATTCAAAGTGCTGAAGGAAAAAAGCTGTCAACCAAGAATTCTACATCCAGCAAAATTATCCCTTAAACATGAAGAATTAAGATATTCCTTGACAAGTAAAAACTGGTAGAGTCAGTTATTAGTAGTCATGCCCTCTAATCAATCCATGAAGAAGTAAAAGACACCAGTAAAGGTAATTACATAGATGAATATAAAATACAGTGTATTTTTGTTTGTAATGTTTTTCTTCTCCCATGTAATTTTCAAAGATGAGTATATAAAGTAATAATTACAAAATTGTGTTGATGGGCCTATTATATATAAGAATATATTTTGTATGAAAATAGCAGCACAAAGGAGGAAGAAAAAGAGCTATATTATACCAAAATTTTTGTATACTACTGAAATTAAGTTGTTGACTTGTTATTAATCCAAAGCAGTTAATTTCCCTTGTGCTGTGAATGGTAAACCCCATGCTACCACTAAGAAAATTATTTACATAAGCACATATATGCATACATAACATATTATATATATATATATAATTTTAATTTGAATATATATATATATATAATTTTAATTTGAATATATATATATATTTGCTGGCTCAAGGTTGCCAGCAACAGCAAATGCCCTCAAAGCACCCATTTCTCTATTCCAGTGCAGGGCACCACCTCTAATTCTATGCTTCCACAGTTCCACAAAGTGTTCACTTAGTAGCTCCTCACTTTCTTTTCAAATATTCAATACTTTAAGTGATTTTTAAAAATACATTATCTATAAATTTTTCTTATTTTTAGCAAATGTTGATCCAGACAATGTGACCCTATATTACTGAAAATAGGAGCTTTGTTTTGTTTTGTTTCTGTTGTTGTTAATTTTTTGTTGTTGTTGTTCTCCTCAAAATGTATTACTTTACTACTAAGGAAGTGCCTTTTTATCTGCAAATGCAAGCATTCTTTAAATTTCAAGGCAGCCATTTTCATTATATATTTTACTATATTTTTGTTTCATATATTCTATTCCCATATATGGAATAGAAGACCATGTTTCACATATATTCAATTATCTTTTTCAGTCTTCCATATTTAGTATTTTTTTAAAACATCAATTTCAAATATTATTCTATTGTGTTTTGTTTTATGCAGTTTTTTCAAACCTACTTGCCATATTACTGATGGCTTTTGCTATAACTTCTTGTTGTTTCTTACTTGCCTTTGGTCTCTATTATGTCTTCATTTATCTCTACCATATCCTTCTTGAGTTTTGCCTGCTTGGTTTTCATTTCCGACTTTTGCTTTATGATTTCTCATTTAAACATGTGTGTCTTTTGTTTAACACTTTGTTTGTTGTTCTAGTAGATACACAGTCTGTTATTCTTTAGTGTCTAAGGCTAACTAGTTGTCTGAAGCAACTACCAAGTGTTTTCCTATATAATTCTACTAGTCTTTGAAAACTGTTTCATTAAATTATGTTTTTTAAGAAAATAAATTCAGATAACAGATCTAAGGATATTGGCTGGAAAAGTTTTGGAAAAGGCTTGAGACTTCCTATGAATCCACACTTCCCATATAAACTACCAATGGGCGTATAGGACCAAGATTTGGCATTCAGAGTTGATGTGCTTAAGTTGTAGAATAAGGAAGAGCATTTTTCTATTTTTCACATAATTCCACAGTGCTTGCTCTCTCCCTTGCTGTAGCTCAAAGTTATCTCCTTTTATTTATTTATTTTTTTTTTTTGAGATGGAGTCTTCCTCTGTCATCCAGGCTGGAGTCCAGTGGCATGATCTCAGCTTACTGCAACCTCTGCCTCCTGGGCTCAAAGATTCTCCTATCTCAGCCTCCTGAGTAACTGGGTTACAGGTGCATGCCACCATGCCTGGCTCATTTTTTTTTTTTTTGTATTTTTAGTAGAGACAGGGTTTCACCATGTAGGTCAGGCTAGTCTCAAACTCCTGACCTCATGATCCTCCCACCACAGCCTCCCAAAGTGCTGGGATTACAGGCATGAGCCATTGCACCCAGCCAAAGGTTATCTTTTTAGTATCTTAATGGATGTCAGACTCACTTAGCACTTATAGATAATGTTAGAATGTAAAAAGTCATGTCAACAAAGTATCTAATACATACCTGAAGTATGTTGGAAAATATAATCCTTTTATTGTTATTACTACTGTTATAAGCATTCAAATGATTGCAGTGAGGGATTTCTTTATTATAGACTATAGTGGTTTCTTCTTCTGTAACTGGAAATGACACTTGAATTGCTTTCACTTTATTCTGATCAAGAGTATGTTCAAATTACCTTTGACTCCTCCAACAATGTAGATATTTGAGTGACCTCAGTGTTGTCTTCACAGAGAGAGAACAGCATGCCTAGGCCTTAAGGTAGGAGCACAATCAGTGTTAAATCTCAGGGAGGCAGTTTGAATGAAGCAGGGGGTGGTGGGGAAGCTGAAGTCACATGGGTTTGAGGACAGGGTTACATGGGGTCTTGGAACAGTTTTGTTGTTCACTCTGAATGAAATGAGAAGCTACTTGAGAAATTTTAGCAGAAGAGTGACATAATCTGACCTATGTTTCAAAAGAATCGCTCCAGCTGGTGTTCCAAAAGTAGACTGTAGGAGAAGGGTAGAAGTGAGGAGGCTCATCAAAAGGCTCTAGAAATGATCCAGGTGAGAGATGATGGCTGCTCATGTAGCAGCATTTGCAGTAGGGGACATGAGGAGTGGTCAGATTCCAAGGATGTACAGCTATAGTTAAGAGAATTTTCTTATGTATTAGATGTGTCCTGTGAAAGAAAGGCACGAAAAAGAGATCATGCTGTTTCTAGTCCTGAGAAACTGGAAGGATTCCATTGTTATTTAAGTGAGATAAGAGAGACACTGGGTGGAGCACATGTTTGGGATAGGAAGTCAGGAGTTTAGATTTGGACATGTTAACTTGAAAGTGCTCCACAGATATATGTGAGGTGAAATGGAACATGGAATCCTAGTGTATTGGGATAAATAGAGCCTCCCCCAAATGTATATCTGTCCAGAACCTTTGAATGTGACCTTGCTTGGAAATAGGGTCTTTGTAGATGTGAACAAGTTAAGGTGATGTCATGATGGATTAGAATGAGTCCTAAATGCAATAAGAATAGTGTTCTTATGGGAAGAGAGAAATTTGAACACAGATAGACATGCAGACTCAAAGTGTTCAAGAAGGTCATGTGAAAACAGAAACAGAGACTGAAATAATGCATTTACAAACCAAGAAATGCCAGTGATTGCTGCCAATCAACTGAGGGTTAGAAGTCCCCTTCTAGACTCTTCAGAGAAAGCTTGGCCTTTCTGACATCTTGATTTCATATTTCTAGCTTCTAGACTCATGAGAGAATAAATTTCTGTTGTTATAAGCCACCCAGTTCATGGTAGTTTGTTATGAAGGCTAAAAATTTAACTTATTTAGTGAGACTTTACTGGCCCTCGGTAGTACGGAACCATCATTTCCTCTATTTGAGATTCCCTCTTCTCTTGTTCTTCTTGCATCAATGAATCATATTCATTCTATGGCGCAGGTGGTGCCTGACATAGCTGACTCCCATTGGGCTAAATGTCTAAAATTCCTAATCAGATTTTAAAAATCAAGGGCACTGATTTTGCTTGTTGCCCTCAGGCCTAGTTTGTTCTCCACCTCGTATTTATGCAGATTATTTTCTCAACATAAAATTCGTCTGAAATTTAATTGCCTCTCCTCTATGAGAGAGACATACTAAGAAATACAATGCCCCCATATAATGGATTTTTAAGTTATATAGAGTTGGTTTAAAAATTTGTGTTATAAATACTGATTCTAAAGAAAAATTTTAGATTAAGAAGATTAGTAAATATTTTAAAATAACATTTTGTCATGTTTAGATACCTTAAGTCTTGGTATCTTGAATAATAATATGTAATATTCAAAATTCTCGTTTGTTAAGGAATCCAATATTGTTCTTTTGGAAATTAAAACTGCCACATTCACATTCTATGTATACAAAAATGGTTTAAGTTCTAAAACTGTAAGTTGTAGCATCTTATCCGAAAGGCCTTTAGTGTCCCCTGTTTTAAAATTCTGCATCTGAATTTGCTTATGGCTGGTAAAAAATAATGTGTTTGTCTTTTATCATGTGTCATTATTATTTTATCTTTTGTCATGTGTCCTCATCATTTTGAGTTACGTGCAGTTGCAGGAAGAATGAAACTAGGGAAAGACCCTTAGAAACTGCAGAATTTTTTTTCAAGGGTCAGAAAGACAATAGGTTTTTTTGGAAAGTAATGGGGAATTATCACATGATGAGGGTAAGTTGATGGGGTTGAGCTGAAAGCTAAGCATCTGGCTTATGAAAATTTTTGCTGTCGCTGCTGGAGCTAGTCAGCATTATATAGTTCCTCGTCACTAGGGACTTTACGATCTGTCTTAAGCTATTTGTGCAGTAGCAGTAACTCTAACTGTTCATTCCATGATTTCCACTATTCGCAGAAAAAAAAAGAGTAAATGATGTCTAAAAAATCTGAACATAAAGAGATGTTAAAATAAGGAGATTGAATGTAAAAAAAAAAATGCCAAAGAACACCAAGAGATGCAATAAATCCAAATGGTGTTCAGAACAAGAGGGAAAAAAATAGTTAATGCAAAACTGAACTGAAAGATGCAAATAAATAAGTAAATTTCTTATTCAGGATCCATTTGGAGGCTGTGTTTCTTGGCAGAGTTACTGCTTATTATTTTTATGTTTGTAGTTTCCCGTCTCCTTTTGTCAGTCTATTGAAAGCTTGTTAAAATCTTATTTGCTTTTGCTGTACCTTTGTCATTGTTTTTGCCTTAACTTAAATGCTAAATCATGTAGAAGTAAGGTAAAAGGGAGAACAGAGTCAACACAAATAGTCATTTGTAGCAGCCTAGCTTTATAGATACTTTATATATTGATCAACTTATGTTTTATTCAGACTAGATGGAAGAACAATTGGGAAATAAGAAGAAATCTCTCCCTTAAATAGTAAATTGCATGCTCATGCAAAACGTCTAAGGGTTTCCTGGAGAGACTGGTTAGCGTCTGAAAGGTGCACCGACATGCAAAAGAAATAACTTGTCTGTCCATGGGAACACCCCAAGCAAAATAAGAGTTGCTACATTAATTTCTTTCTACTTCCTTTTAAAAAGACAGAAATGTACTTCATATATATATATATGTATATGAATATGTATGAATATATGTGTATATATGTATCTGTATGTGTATATATATATGCATTTATATATGCATGTATATAACATATGTATGCAAATACACACACACTTGTTTTGCAGAGTGCTTGGCATACAATAGACCTCTAATAAATAGGTGCTCGATGTCAAAGAATATATAAATAAATAAATATGATGCCAAGTCTGTCAACCAACCCAATGAAAAGTTATAGAAAGTTTCTAATGGTCCAAATAGTTGGATTGTCCAGATTCAAACCAAGGACCATAAAATGCTAATCCTGTCCCCTTAGTCACTGCCCAACATGATTCAGAAAGTACTATCTGTGTGGTGTTTGGCAAACAGCCTAATCTCTGTGAGCCTTCATTTCTCATACTGAAGTAGAGTATCTCAAGGCATAGCTTTGAAAGCAATGGGTAATGATATGTATAAAGGGCTTAGTACTGTGCCTGGCACATAATTAACATCGCTGGTAATGATGATGATATATGTAAAGGTAGAGTTGTGCTAACGGCTTTCTTTGCTATTCTCATCCACTCCCCTAATATTTGTTCTTTCTTGATTTCCAACACCTTCTAGGGATTTTCTAAAATTGTATCCATCCTCGGCTGCTTTTCACAATGCTGCCACCTGCATCATGGAGAACGATGATCGACTTAGTATTTGTTCATTCACCTCTGATGGCTATTACACTACTGTCTAATTTAAACCTCACTGAACTCCACACTGAACTAGGTACTGTAGAGATGGTAATGAAGCATTCCTGGCCTTTTTAATTATATGCAATCCCAATAGAATAACAGCGTTTTGCTTATGGCAAGCCTGTATTAAATATTTACTTTTATTTAAGAGTCTTACTCTACTTTTTTCACCAGCTACACTTTTTAGCAGAAGAACAAGATAGATTCACATGGCTGTGTTTTTTTTTTTTTTTTTTAATTTCCCCTCCAAATCTAAGTGTAGATTTCAGCAGACCAAACCAAGAGACCTATTGACCCCTGGTTCTTACGTTAAAAAGTAAAGGGATCTCAGCCACATTTCATGAGAATATTAAGGCAATTCCACAATGATTTACCAGTGAGGATAATTATTTCTTTCAGAAATATATTATGACACATCTTTCTAGAGGATGATATGGTGAATTTTGCTATGTTTTGGAATCGTAAATTAAATTGGGGCCAGTATTCTAAAGGAAATGAGAAGAAATTTATCTCTTAAAAATTAAGATTACCTCTCACTTCTTTCCATGCCCCCCTCCCCCACCAACCCCATTCACCATTCCTAACTGAAGGCTGTTAGATTGGTGCTAAATATAAAATCTCTTACCAGTGTGTGCTCTGCATATCTGAAAATCATGCAGTGGTGAACCTCTTGAGTGTATTTCTTTCTTTCTTTATTAATGAAAAGGTTTTTATTTGTGCCCTCTGTTATTCCCAGAAGTACAACACAAAACAAAAAGGGAAACCATGATTTATCTTCTATTTGATAAAAACATCTGCAGAATAAAATGAGCCTCTTGATGCCGGAATTGTCATCAATGATGACTTTGACAAAATGAGCAATACATAATTTACTAGCTCCCTTGCGAAGCTGAAACAGATTGTCAAATAAAACACTGGAGGAGATGCATATGGGCTGAGTAGACCGGCTTTGAATAGGAACATGCGCAGGTGGTGGCTTAGTAGTGGCTCTAAGAAGGAGGACTGCCCTAATTTGGAGGGTCATTTGCATTTGAAAATGCTCCTTGCTAAATTGTGAGTATTCCCTATAGGAAAGGAAAATGGATTCTGCCAAAACTGCAGCTATTTTTGTTTCTTGGTAACTAGAATAAACCAGAAAACCCAAGGCAAAGGGGAGGGTGTTGCACTCAAACCCTGTTTTAACGGTGGGCTTGTAGAATACAAACCTGTAATATATGAAAAGGACACTTATGAAAATCAATTGCTTTATGGTTAAAAATGGATTTTTCATCAACACAAAGCATGGAAAGTGTACTAAGGGGTATATTTAGCAAGCATTTTTATAAATGACAATCAAATGCTTTTCTTAGTCTTTATACCTGAAAAGTATGGCAAAAATCACATAATTAATTTTAAACTCATTTCATTTTTTGTTGTTGATGAATAGCTTAGAGAACTTTGCTTGTTTATGTATATTTTTATTGAGATATAAGTTGTACACATTTTACGGGTGCATGGAATATTTTGATGTCTGTTTACTATGCGTAATGATAAAATCAGGGTCATTGTGATATCCATCACCTCAAGCATTTATCCTTTCTTTGTGCTGGGAACATAATAATTCTTCTCTTTCAGCTATTTTGAAATACACAATAATTTATTTTAATTATAATTTCTCCACTGTACTACTGAATATTGGAATTTATTCTTTCTTTTTCTTTTCTTTTTTTTTTTGAGACAGAGTCTCCTTTTGTTGCCCAGGCTGAAGTGCAGTGGTATTATCTTGGCTCACTACAACTGCCACCTCCTAGGTTCCAGCGATTCTCCTGCCTCAGCCTCCCGAGTAGCTGGGATTACAGGCATGTGCCACCACGCCTGGCTAATTCTTTTGTATTTTTAGTAGAGACAGTGTTTCTCCCTGTTTGCCAAGCTGGCCTCAAACTCCTGACCTCAGGTAAACCCCCTGTCTTGGCCTCCCAAAGTGCTGGGATTAAAGGCATGATCCACCACACCCAGGCTATTCTTTTTAACAAACTCTATTTTTATATCTGTTAACCAACTTCTTTTTATTCCCGCTGCCTCCTTCCCTCTCGGCCTCTGGTAGCCACCATTCTACTCTCTGCCTCAATGAGATCCATTTTTTTAACTCCCACCTACGACTGAGAATGTGCAATTTTTGTCTCTTTGTCTGGCTCGTTTCATCTAACATAATGACCCCCAGTTTCATCCATATTGCTACAAATGACAGGATTACATTCATTTTTTTGACTGAAAAATATTCCCTTGTGTATGAATACAACACTTTCTTTATCCATTCAACCCACTGATGGACACATAGATTGATTCTACATCTTGGCTATTGTGAATAGTGCTGCAATAGACATGGGAGTACATGTATCTCTTTCATATATTAATTTCCTTTCTTTTGGATATATGCTCATCAGTGACATTTCTGGATTATATGGTAGTTCTCCGTTTAGTTTTTTGAGAAACCTCCATACCCTTTTCCATAACGACTACACAACTTTACACTCACACCAACAATGTGTAAGCATTCCTCTTTCTCTGCATCTTTGTCAGCATTCGTTATTTCTTGGGTTTTTTATGGTAGCCATTTTAATTAGGGTGAGATTATAGCTCTTTGTGGTTGAGATTTGTATTTTACTAATAATTAGTGATGTTGAGCATATGCCTATTGTCCATTTCTGGGAGGCTGAGGTGGGCAGATCACCTGAGGTCGTGAGTTTGAGACCAGCATGACCAACATGGAGAAACCCTGTCTCTACTAAAAATACAAAATTATCCAGGCGTGGTGGCTCATGTCTGTAATCCCAGCTACTTGGCTACTTGGAAGGCTGAGGTCGAAGACTGGCTTGAACCCAGGAGGGGGAGGTTGCAGTGAGCTGAGATTGTGCCACTGCACTCCAGCCTGGACAACAAAAGTGAAACTCTGTCAAAAAAAAAAAAGTCCCTTCAGATCATTTCCCCATTTTACAATGATTTTTCATTTTGCTATTGAGTTGTTTGAATTCTTTACATATTCTGATTATAAACTATTTGATTTTTCACAAGTCAATACTGATTTCCTAGATAGACAAACAAAGCTTTTTTATTGTAAAGATTTTAATTTTTTTACCTGAGGAATCCTGCCTTTGTGGAAATTTCTGTTAATTTCAGTTCTTTCATTATAAGAAAGATGCAATGAATGTTTTCCCAAAATAGTTACTCTTTTTACTCAAAATATTGCTCTCTCTTAATGTACATATATTTTACAGACTTTTTATCTTAGAATAGATTTAGATTTATAGAAAAGATCTGAAGCTAATAGAGAGGATCCTCATATAACCCACAGCTGTTGGCTTCTATTAACATCTTATATTAGTATGATGCATTTTTCCAAATTAACAAATCAATAAAGATACGTTTTTATTAACTGTAATACAGCATTTCTTCAGATTTTCTTTGTTTTTCTCTAAGTATACTCTTTCTGTTTTAGAATCCCAACCAGGATATATACTGAATTACATTTAGTCATCATGTTTTCAGGCTTCTGTTGGCTATAACAGTTTCCCAGACTTTCCTTTGTTTTTAGTGATCTTCACAGTTTCAGGGAGTACAGATCAGGTGTTTAGTAGAAGCTCCATCAGTTGGGATTTGTCTGACGTTTTTCTCAGAGTCAAACTGGGGTTATGAATTTTTAGGAGGAAGACAACAAACAAAGTGTCATTCTTCTCAAATGTATAAGTAGTACACGCTAGCAATGTGACATACGCTGAGGTTAATTTTGGTCTCTTGTGTAAGGTAATGTTTGTCCGGTTTCTCCACTGTAAAATGACTTTTTCTCTCTTTCCATACACTAGTCTTTAGAAACAAGTCACTAAACAAGGCCCACACACAAGGAGTGGAGGATTAAACTCCACCTACTTGAAAAAGGGGTATCTACATTGTTTGAAGTTCTTTCCTATGAGAGATGTGTCTTTTCCATGTCTTTTATTTATTTATTTATCTCACTGTGTAATTATGAACTTTTTTATATGTGGAGTTATAATCCAGTGCCACCTGTACTAGTAAGGTTTTTCCAGAGAAACAATCAAAAGGGTGCTTGTGTCTGTGTGTAGTATATATGCATGTGTGTGTGTGTGTGTGTGCGTGCGTGCATGTGTGTGTGTGTGTAGTAACTTAGACATTTTGAAGAAGTGGCTCATATGATTGTACAGATGAACAAATCTAAAAATCTGAAGCATAGGCCAGCAGGCTAGAGGTTCAATAGAGAGTTGACATTGCAGTTCCAGTCTAAAGGCAAGCTGCTGGCAGAATTCCCCTTTTCTTGGGAGAGACCCGTCTTTTCTTGATTAAGAACTTGAACTGATTGGATAAGGCTCACTCACATATGGAGGATATGTTTTACTCAAGTCTAAGAATTTCAGTGTTAATCTCATCTAAAAAATACCTTTACAGAAACACCTAGAATTGTTCCAGACTTGTCTATGGGGAATTTTTCAAGTGGTCTACATGACCCTTTGACATATACCCATTATCGTAGGGGGTGTTTTGTTGTTGTTGTTGTTTTTGATTTTTGAGAAATTTCTTAATTTCTGACACAATAAGCAACTCAGTCTTACACTGTATATTTCCTGCCACAGTCTTAGGTTAGCCATTTCTCCAAGCATTCTATTTCCTTTTATGAAGAATTATATTAGAAACTAAGACCTGCTTGCTAAGCATTCTTGTGGCTGCTGGATAGTGGTTGCTTCTGGGCCCTCTTAGCTGATATATCAAGGAAATGTATGTATCAATGATCTCATGTAATTATGCATATCATATTACATACATATATACACATGTATATATATACACATATACATGTATTTCTATATGTACCTTTATTAAGCAAAATATGAGTTCATACTGGTGTTTCCAACTCTAGCCCATTAACACAGATGATTCTAGACGTCTGTTCTTGCTTATCTCTTACAATCCACCATTCATTTATGTAATTGTTCAATTCTAGAATACATATCTAGCAGCATCATAATTGTTAATACATATCCCAAAGGAAATAGCTTTATCAACCAGAAGACATTGTTTATGTTCAGTTAGTTTTGCCTTATGTATTATAGACTGTAATCGTTTCCAAAGTTACTTTATAGTAAGTGGCTTCCCCTTCACCTCCCCCTCACTCCCTTTAGTGAATTTAATTTGTACATTTGTAATACAGTTAGATCATTTGTCATAATATGTATCCCATCCTCAGATCCTTGACCTGATCAATGAGTTCATTTTAATTTGCATACATTAAGATTTGCTTTTTGTATTGTAACATTATATGGGTTTTGACAAATACATAATGTCATATATCCACCATCATAGTATCACACAGAATAGTTTCAGTGCTCCCCCAAAATCCCTGTTTTACCTGTTCAACCCTTTCATTCCGCAAAGCCCTGGTAACTAATGACAGAATGCCACATAAAAAAAACTTTTAAGGCTATGTATGGTGGCTCATACTTGTGATCCCAGCACTTTTGGAGGCCAAGGCAGATGAATCACTTGAACCCATAAATTGGAGATCAGCTTGGACTACATAGTGAGACCCCGTCTCTAAAACAAACAAATAAAATAAAACAGTTAGCTGGGCATGATGGTGCATGCCTACAGTCCCAGCTACATTGAAGGCTGAGGTAGGAGAATTGCTTCAGCTTGGGAGGTTAAGGTTGCAGTGAGCTGTGATTGTGCCACTGTAATCCAGCCTGGGCAACTGAGAACCTAAGGCCCTCTGTCAAGGAAAAAAACAAAAAGTAATTTTACCATATTTAGCCTTTACAGTCTCCCTTTACTGATTTAAGTATGCATTTTTACTTCTCTAATTTAAATATGCAATTCAGATTAATCTATGTCTTTTCTAAACTCAGTAGTATTTTTTTTTAAATGCTGAGTAGTATTTCATTGCATAGATATACTACAGTTGTTTATCTATTCACCTGTTAAAAGACATCTTTGTTGCTGTGAGGTTTTGGTGATTATAAATAAAAATGCCACAAATACTCATGTGCGCATATTTTTGTGAAAATATGTTTTCAAATCAGATAAATACTTAGAAGTGCAATTACTAGATTGTATAGTAAGATTATAGTTAATTTCGTGAGAAGTATCATGTTTTCCATTTTGACTGTGCCATTTTGCACTCTCACCAGCAATGAATCCTGCTGTTTGATTTCCTTTTCAACATTTGATATTGTCCGATTTGTTTTGGGATATTAGTCATACTCATATGTGTGTAGTGGAATCTTGTTTTATTGCATTTTCCTAATGACGAATGATTTTGAGCATACTTTCATAGGTTTCTTTGTAATTTGCTTCTCTTCTTTTGTGAGATAGATATCCATTCAGGAATTTTGCTAATTTTTTAAAGAAGAGTTTTTGTTTCTTATTATTGAGTTTTAAGAGTTCTTTGTATATTTTGAATACAAATATTTTAAAAGTTATATTTTTGCAAATGGCTTATCTAAGTGCATGGCTTATCTTTTCATTCTTTTAACAGTGACTTCCATAGATGAAAAGATTTTAACGTTATTAAAGTCTAACTTATTTTTTCTATCATGAATCAAATTTTTGGCATTGTATCTAAAAACCCACCAACAGACTAAAAGTCATACAGAATTTTCCCATGTTTTATTTTAAAAGTTTTCATAGTTTTGCATGTTGCTTTTAGGTCTATGATTGATTTTGAATTAATATTTGAGTAAGGAGTGAGGTCTGTGTCTCAGATTGTTTTTGGGGGTATGAACTTCTTATTGTTTCACACCACTGAATACAAACATTGTCTTGTCTTTAATTTCCTCGTTTATAAAAGTCAGTTGGTATTGTCTGTGTTAGTCTACTTCGGGGCTCTTCGTTTTATTTCAGTGATCCATCGGTCTATTTTTTCATCAACCCTATGATATCTTGATTACTGTATCTTTCTAGTAAGCCTTCAAGTTCAGTAGTCTGAGTCTTCCAACTTTGTTCTTCTTCGGTATTGTGTTGGCTATTTTTAAAAATTTGCCTTTTTATGTAAACTTTAGAATCAGCTTGTTTATGTCTACAATAGAGCTTGCTGAGATTTTTATTGAGATTGTGTTAAATTTATAAAGTTGAGAAGATTTATCACGTCAACAACGTTCAGATCTCCAATGTTCAGAATATAGATTTTTTCTTTATTTCTTTGTTTTTTTTTTTTTTTTTTTTTTTTTTTTTT
>NW_016107737.1:542681-587769 GCF_001604975.1 Cebus imitator | reverse complement strand
TTTTTTTTTTTTACACTAGCTTTGCTTCCAGTGTGATGATGACTAGAAGTGCTAACCAAGCATGTTCCCCATCTTAGGGGAACAACCTCTAATCTCTCACCATTAAGTATGATGCCTACTAAAGGTTTTTTCTAAATGTTCTTTATCGGGTTGAGAAAGTTTTCTAAGAGTTTTTTTCATGAATACATGATAGAGTCTATGAAATACCTTTTATGTATCAATTGATATGATCGTGTGATTTGTCATCTGTTTCTTAAACTGGAGAATTTCATTAATTGATTCTTAAATGTTAACTAGTTTTGCATCCTCAGAATAAATCACATTTTGTTGTAATGTGTAATTCTTTTTATAAATTTTTGAATTCAATTTGTTTATATTTTATTGAAGATTTTTACATCTATGTTCAGGAGAGATATTATTTGGTAACTTTTTTTCTTTAATGTCTTTAGTTGGTTTTGGTATTACAGAAAGCCAACTTCACAGACTGAGTTTGGAAGTGTTCACTCTGCTTTTATTTTCTAAAAGAGTTTGTGGATTATTAGTATCATGACTTTCTTAAATGTTTGGCATAATTCACCAGTAAAACCATCTTGTCCAAGTGCTTTATTTTTTTGAAACATTAATTATTGACTCAAGTTATTTAGTAAATACGGTGTTATTCATATCATCTGATTCCCCTTGTTTGAGTTGTAGTAATTTGTGTCTTTCAATGAATTTTTCTATTTTATTTAAATAATAAAGTTTCTGAGTTAGATTTGTTCATAGTATTTTATTATCTTTCTGATGTCTGTGATTAGTAGTGATAGTCCTTCTTTCATTTATAACATTAAAAATTTGTGCCAACTTTATTTTTTGTTCTAGTTAATATAGAGGTTTATCAATTTTATTGATCTTTTCTAAAAACCAGGTTTTGGTTCTGTTGATTTTCTTTACCATTTTTCTATTTTTAAATTGATCTCCACCATAGTTTGTATTGTTTTGTTCTTGTTTTGAACTTCATTTGTTCCTTTTTTTTAAATACTCTAAGGATGGAGCTTAGATTATTGATTTTAAATTTTTTGTTTTATTTCTAATATATGCACTTGATGCTATAAATGTCACTGGATAAATACTTTTGCCTCATGCCACACATTGTGTTGTTATATTTTCATATTTGCTTTATTCAAAGTATACTTTAAAATTTCTCTGGAGACTTCTTAAATCTATGAGTTATTTAGAAGATTTTTAAATGTTTGCAGATCTGGCTAACTTCCTGTTACTAGTTTATGGCTGAATGCCCTTGTAGACTAAAAGTAAACATTGTATGATGTTTATTCTTTCAAATTTGTTTTTTTATGGCTCAGAATGTGGTTTATCTTGGTAAGTATTTCATGTTAGTTGGACAAGAATAAGTGTTCTATTGTTTTTTGGTGGAGTATTCTATACATGTTCATTAGATCATGTTGATTGATGATGCTGTTCAGGTAGTGTGTATCCTTTCTGATTTTCTGCCTCTTTAATCTATCAATTACTGGCAGAAAAATACTGAAATCTCTAACTATAATGATAGATTTATCTATTTCACTTAATTCTGTCAGTTTCTGTTTCATGCATTTGTTTTCAGTTATTAGATATATATACTTTTAGAATTGTTATGTCTTCTTAGATAATTGACTTTTTTCATTATGTAATGCTCTTATTTATCCATTTTAATTTTGCTTATTCTGAAATCTGCTTCTTTTGCAATTAACATAGCTATTCCAGATTTTCTATAAGTAAATGCAATATATATTTTCCTAGATCTTTACTTTCAGCCTGTGTCTTTATATTGATACTTGGTTTTTATAAACAACATATAGATCATTTTAATTCACTTTGATAATCTCTTACTTTTCATGGATATTGTTAGACTATTGATACATAAAGTCATTATTTTTACAGTTTATTAATATATGTCATGTTTCTAACTTTCTTATTCATTGAATTTCTTTGTTTTTCCTCTTTTTCTCTCTTCTCTGGCTATAATTGACCATTTATATAATTAAATTGTATCTTTACACATTTTTTGCATGTGAAAATAATTTTTTATGCTTTTCTTACTATTAATCTGTCTTTTATCAGTTCATTGAACTTATTCAGTGAACCTTCAGCGAGTAGAGGAAGCTTTACCTTCACCCCTAAACTTTCTTTATGTAGAACAAAACTTTTGACCTGTATTGCATTAGTCTGTGGGGCTGCTATAACAAAATACCATAAACTTAGTGGCTTAAACAGCTAACATTTATTGTCTCACAACTTGGAAAGCTGGAAGTCCATGATCAAAGTACAAGTTTAGTTTCTGCCTTATAGATGGGCACTTTCTGCTGTGTCCTCATATTGAGTGGGTGGGCAGGGAGAAAGACAGAGAAAAAAATAGTTTGCTATCTCGTGTCCCTTCTTATAATGACACTAATCCTATAAGATCAGAGCCTAATCCTTATGACTTCATTTAACCTTAATTACCTCCTTGGAAATCTCATCTCTAAATACACCACATCAGTGGTTAGGTCATCAACACATAAATTTTTGGGGACACAAACATTCAGTTGGTCACATATATTATTTTCCTTATGCTTGAAAAGCTTCTTTAAACATTTCTGTTATGGTAGGTTTGCTGGTGATAAATCTCAGGTTTTATTAGTTCAAGAAAGTTTTTATTTCTTTGACTTTTAAAGAATAATTTTGTTGGATATAAATTCTCACTGGTGAGTGTTTTTTTCTTCCAACACTTTAAGTATTTCATTCTATTCTTTTTTTGCTTACATTATTTCACCACTTCTCATTTTTCTCAAGATTTCTCCCCTTTAATTTTTTTTCCTCAGTTTTCATCAAGTATGCCTAAAGACAGTATTTCAGGCTATTTACTCTGCTTTTTGTTTTCTGAGCTTTTGGACTTGTAGTTTTCTGTACTTCATTAATTTTGAAAAGTTTACAGCTTCTTTATTTTAAATATGTATTCTATTCTATCATTCTATTCTTATGTGAATGTTATACCTTTTGATACTGGGTGAAGTTCTTGGATGTCTTCTCTGCTTTTAAAGTTCTTTTATTTTGCTGAATTTCAATTTGGAAAGTCACTATTGACTTATCTTCAAGATCACTGATACTTTCCATTTTCATGTTGCATCTACTGATGAACGTATAAAATATTTTCATTTTTGTTACGGTGTTCCTAATATCAAGAATATATTTTTGATTATTTCTTAGAAAATTATATTTCTCCTCAAACAATCCATCTCTTCTTCTATGTTGTCTCCCTTTTCTTCATTATAGCCATTCTTATGTTAATTATAATTATTTTAAATTCCTTATTTGATAATTTCAAATTTGTGTTCTATCTAAGCCTGGTTCTCATGCTTGCTCTGTCTCTTCAGACTGATTTTGCTTGGTTGTTTTGCCTTTTGGCATACCTTGTAAGTTTTCTTGAAAGTCAGACGAGTAGTATGAACTACTGGGAATTGAGGTAAACTGGCTGTTAAGTTGATGATTCTAGTTAATCTGTGGGAGCTCATCTATGTTTAATGTTTGACATAGCTTTAGATGCCTAGAAGCTTCAAAGTTGCTTACTGCCCTTGTTTTGTTCTTTTCTGTATATTGTTCCTCAGAAGTAGTCCATATCTAACAGCATTTTCAACTGTAACCTGCTATTATTACACTGGGGCCCTCTTTGTGCAATGGCAAAGTGAGAAGAAAGACAGAATGCTTAATAATATTTCAATTAAATCTGTCTTTTACTGGGAATTATTCCCAGGGCTGTTAATTTTTCAGAAGTTTTTTCTTTGATACAGATTGTCTCCTACCGGCTATCTACTCTCTTCCTTAGCCTCACTCTTCTCAATCTATCTTTTGCAACATTGATCCTGGTAGGCTATACTCTTTCTCCCCTCAAGTGAGACAGAAAGACTAAAGGAGGCCAAGGTGTGAGGAATTACATTTCCCAGTGAAACCTTTTCCCTAAAAACTAGGCCTTTGTTATAGAGAAGGCTCTGGGCCATATCTGTATTTGGTGGTTCCCGAGTTTGTCACATGTACAAGAAGAATGAGGTTGCACTGACAATTAAAGGGTGAGGAGGGTGGAGAATAATTTTATTGAGTGATAGAACAGCTCTCAGTAGAGAGAGAACATGAGGGTGGTTCCTCCACCCAAAGTCAGATGGCCTCTCTTTCCATGTGGCTGGGTTCAGGGCTATTATGGGCTTAGAATGGGGATTGCATGCTGATTGGTTAGTGAGTATGCAAAAAAGGTTAAAATAGAGGCATCACTCAGAGGTGGGCATGACATTGTAAAAGAACAATTAGGGAAGGGTAGGTATATGTAAAATAGGAGAAGGGTGAGGATCAGTTTGAGGAAAGTGTTCCAAATAGGAAGAAATGTTCTCAATCTGATCCATGGATTTGCCCTGGACTTGTAGCTAGATTTTAAGCTGTCTTCAAATTAAAGGTCGGGTTTTACTGTGGATCCACCCCTGTTTGTCTAGGCATGTGTCAGCCTCCTGCTGCTATCATTCCCCTCTCTGAAGAGATACATCTAATTGCCATTAAGACAGGGATGATGACTACTTTTAACTGCTTCATGCTGACAGGGGTGCTCTTTTGGGAAGAGGCAATCAGATCTCTCTCAGAGGCCTATCTAAGGATTCCCAGTAAAAGAGAGCCATCATCTGAGGTTCCAGTTGCATGACTGTTTGGAGTTTGATGCCTTGAGAAGAGATAAACCAGGTTATTAGAAGACATATCTCAAAATGAAACAAGAGAGTAAGGATGGCTCAAAAATCCTGAAGCTGCCAACTGACCCAGATAACTGGTGGCTATACTTATGCCTGTTAAGATTTGGGTACAGGAGGCTTTACTTTGGTTAGCTCCCTTGGTCTTATTTTTCACGAAAAGAAACCTCGGGGTTATTAGCACCCTATTTACCACTATTTACCTGGCAGGATTTGCAGGATAATTGCCTGGATCTGGATTATTGATCCAGATTTTTACATTACCCATCCTATTTGTTTCTTCTGAGCTAAAGCCCGAGATCACTGGTTGCTTCACAGGAATAAGCTGGGCTATTCTAAAATGCAGGAAAACACCAAAAAAAAAAAAAAATTATGAGACTAGAATTTAATGACAAGTGTATGATAGGTTTTGAAACATAATTTTTCTCTCTCTGGTTGTCATTTTTGTTAAAAACAAATCATGACAGGACTAAGTTGTTTGCAAAATAAACTTCAGTCTCATACTTGGCCTGATTATTTGCATAAGATGCAGCAAAAATAATTATTTTTCCATAGGCTTTTAAAAATTGGCTTTGATGGAATCCTGTTCTATCAGGAATCTCATATACGACTTTTTAAATCTGAACCAAGGCATGGGTTTCTACCCTGAAATATCTATGAGTTGGGTAAATTACTCTCTTCTTAAAGTCCCAAGAAAACTAGGATCTCCTGGGCCTGTTAGAAAGTGATATTCTTTACTCACGACAGGCTAGGAATTCTGTACAGAATTGTCTATACAAGGTATGAAGCCAGTTTTTCCAAGGGGCTTTTATTGGCTCTGCAAGTCAAGCTTGATTCTGTAAAGGGAAGCACACCCTTCCGATCAAAACCTTGGTAAAACAACCAGTTTATCCAATTGCATCCTGTTGCAAAAGAAAATGGATTCATTTTGCACCTTTGCAAATAACTATGTTGCCATAAGTTAAGAATACTCACAAATAGTTTCCAAATTCTGGAGATATTAGGCAGAGAGAAACAAATATGCCCCTAATTTTGTTCACAGGAGTATACCTTACTCAATTGTGAAAACATGTATATAGCTCAAAAGAAAAGTTTTCCTGACTTTGAAAAACAAAGGATCACAACATTTTAAGCAAAAGGTTAAAATGATTATTTCAGTTTTCTATCAATTCAGCCCATTCAGTTAACACTTATTCTGCCTGATATTCATGAACATTTCAGTTCTTCATGAGTCCTGTACGTTTTTTCTCTATTTCCATGTCACAATCTCCAAAGAGATCATAAACCTTCATTCAAGAGCACCTGTCAAAGCTCTATAGCTGATTATAAGCCATCTTTTGAAGAGGGTGAAAACAAGACAACAATTGCCTGTGAATTGCAAAATATCTGGGTATTCAAAATCAAAAACACAACTGACAACACAAGTCAGTTATTTCTGTGGTTTACAATAACTTAACACAATAACCTTAATTATAATTGATAGCATATACTCATACATTAGAATTTCAGAAATCCCATGCTATCTTGGAACATATATTAATATTATTCACTAAAATATAACCTGAAGAAGATTAAACATTATTTTTATTTTGGCAATCCCATGTAAGTAAACATACCACATAATCCTGTTTACCTCTCTTTTGGATGCTCCAAGGGCCCTCTGTAGCATCCAAAAGCCTATCAAATATGTTAGTGGTTTAAAACACTTTATATTATAAAATAGAATTTCAGATTATTATAAGTCATTTATTTAGCCAAAATGATGACTCAAACCTTTTTTAAAAGGTGCAAAACCTTTAGTTATTAAATGGGAAAATTCACCTTTCCAAACAATCTGTCTTTTGTCTCATAAAACAGGCATAAGCGAGCAACCTCACCACTTCTACCACATAGTAAGAAGACATCCTCTATTACCCAGAAAGTCAGTCCTCACCAAACACCAAATCTACTGGTGCCTTGATCTTGAACTTTCTTGCTTCCAGAACTATAAGACATAAATGTCTGTTGTTTATAAGCCACACAGTTTATAGCATTTTGTTATAGCAGCCCAAATGGACTAAGACACCACTTGAATGTTTCTACTTGTTTATGGCTCCAGTGTTTCTGTTCCATGTAAGCTGATCATACTATGTCTCTTTGGACACACCTACATCTAGAAGTAATCTAGAGATCTCAGGGTGATGGCTTACTCTGAGACTTCAATTCTCTGACTGATATATGAAAAAGTCTTTGATACTCAGCTGTCTAGTTTTTTCTTGTAAGAATTGTGGGTGACAACATTCAGGTACTTCACATGCCAGAGATAACATCAACAGTTTGTCTTGAGTTATCTTTTACTTGAGCACAGTTTTACTTTTCTTGGTTTGAGCACTTAATGATACAATATTTAGGCCTAAAATCTTAGCTTTGTGCTTATGAAATACATATATATATATTTGTAACAGGGTCTTGATCTGTCTGAGCCTGGAATGCAGTGGCACTATCACAGTCATAGCTTACTCAATCTCCATGGCCCGAGCCATCCTCCCTCCTCAGCCTCCTGAGTAGCTAGGAACACAGGAACACACTATCACTCCCAGCTAATACTTGTATTATTTTTAGAGATGGAGTTTCGCCATGTTGCCCAAGTTAGTCTTGAACTCCTGAGCTCAAGCAATACACTGCCGCCCAAAGTGCTGGAATTATAGGCATAAGCCACCATGCCTGGCCAACTGTCTATATTTTTGAAACTCCATTTATTTGTCCACATATAATTTGTATTGATCTTTCGAATTAGAATTTTTAAGTGACCATGTCCTTGAAATTGCCATTATCTTCCTCTTCAAATAGATTCTTAGGCATGCAGTGTTATTGTGGGGGCCAAGGCCCTCAGCCTCCTGGAGACTTGCTAAAAATCACTGATATGAGGCAGATTGGTTACTAGGAGAAAAGATATACAAATTTACTTAACATGTATACACAAGAGACTTCAGAATGCCCTCCAATGAAGTTCAGAAGCTTATGTAACATTCTGGCAAAATATGTCATAGAAGTAGGGAGAAGAGGAATTCTGTCGACAGGATTACTAGAAAGAATGAATAGATCTGAGAACTCAGATTGACTTGTAAATAGTTCTCTTTGACAATGTAAGTGTCTGTTCTGTTTAGGTGTGGTTATATTCGTGGTCTTAGCAGGAGGGAGGAGAAAAAAATAATTGTTCTCCTTGGTGGGTCCAGATTTTAGGCAGATGAAGGACCTACAGAGAACAATTTTATCTGATGCTTTGGGAGAGACTGGGGAAGCAGAAAGATCAGAGGGACCTTGAGATTTCCTCAGTTCCACAAGTCAAAACAAAATATTTTGGGGTATTGGCTTGCATCCTAGTATTATCTAATAATGTTCTATCTTAACCAATCTATCATGAAAAATTTTTGCTAATTTATTTTATATTTCTCATCTACAACATGAGTCAGATCAGTTCTCCACTAAAGACTAAAGATTAAAAGATAGCAATTCTTATTTTCTTATGATATCAAACAGTAAATAATCAAAGTAATTTATGCTCAAATATAACCCCAGGTATCATTCATCAAGGAGACATCGTGTCTGTAATGGCCAAACTAGCAGGACTAAAAATAGAGTCACCAAAACTGGTCTTTGACCTCTTTCGCCTTTTTAAAAATCACAAACTATTTTGTGATTGTTTATGTGTGTATGTGTGGGTTGGTGGCACTTTGTGGATTCCGTAATTGAAAATTTAAAGTCTGGGATAATGAATGTGTCAAAGCACAGGACGAAGTGAAACCTGGTGCTTCCTGACAATAAATATTTAATCCCCTTTCCTTGGAGATTTCAGAAAACTCCAGTAATTGAGGAAACAAGAATATGAAACCCTGGAGTACAACTTTTTATGAACACTGTGTAGTTCATGACACACAAGGGATCTTTTAAAAACAGACATTGATGTTCAGTAAGTTTATCCATTGACAAATGATTGTTTTACTGTATACAATACTCCTTACAAAACTTTTACTACTGTTTCACAAAAGAGTAATAAAATGGGAAACACCTTTTCCCCTCTATTTATACATCTCTCTCATCTCTGTAACTAAGTTTAATGCTGGAGAGAGGAAACAATATAATTCCTAGGGAATCCTGCTCAGTGTTAACGAAATGAGCTATAAGGCAGCCGAGGGAGTAGTGACTGGCCTCCCACGAAGTGATCTAAGCATTGTCTTTGCAGCACCACACCCAACACACCCCATATTCTGCCAGTCCACAACTAGAGAGCCAGGGACAATGACCCCTCCAAAAAAATGTTTTATCTCAGTTTAATAAAAAAAAAATCTCTCAATAAAGATAAACAAATATTTCCCAATTAATTATTGACATTTTTCTGTACCATCTCATTGGGAAAATTTTCAATATGAATGCAGAAGTTTACAAGCACCCCTTCTATTCGTTTTCCACCCCTACACTGTATGCCTAAAGAGAAATGCTTCCAGAGATGATATCATGTGGAAATCACAAAACACCCCATTAATTACTCCCTCTAAGGGAGAAACATGTGACATATCTTACAGAATCAGCTCAAAAGACAAAATCCAAAGCACTCATTATGTATTTTCATCTGACGCAGCACATTAAAATTTGAAGAAAGAAAACCGTCTTATCATAAAGTCAGCAAAAAAAGAAAACAAAACAAAGCTCCTATTTATTTGCACACCTCTGGTCATTTGGAAGATGATGCATTGTGCTACCAATATTGTTTTCCAAAGATCCCACATGGTGTGGTGGAGAGAAGATGGAATGCTAATTAAAAACAAATTAAATCTCTGTGATTTCCAAATCCATATGATCTTTTAAGAGTTACTTAACCTCTATATTTCTCACACTTAAAATAGTTCCTGTCTCTAAAGGTTGTAGTCAGAAGCTTTATGAGATAGGGAAAGAAAAGCCCCTTCCAAAGGGTTGGCCCAGAAAATAACTCAGCATACGTTTATTTCTTTTGGACTGACAGTCTTTCATTAGGCAAATATGACCTAAAATATATCTACAGAGTTGTAATTCCTTTTGCTACTGGTACGTTGTCCTTAGAAGTGTCAACTATTCAATCTGATCAACAATCCTTTCTGCATCATCTGTTAAATGCTTTTCTCCTTCTGTAGGTTTTAAATAGAAGTTGCTTAGATAACCAGTGTTCCAGGCAGATTGGATGAGTCAAACTAGACCAGTCAGAACACACTATTGCCTCAGCCAAAATGATTGGAATAAGTATTTCAAAGGAAATTCAAGCCAGGCAAACAGAATTTTTCACTAGGTGTTTTCATGTGGTTGCCTGAAAGACAGAAATCCTTGCCTATTTAAAGAAATATGAGCCTAAAACTTGGGTGGGACAGTGATGTTCCTGTGGCTAAGGAGAAAGCCAGTTGTAACAGAAAGGAATGAGACTGGCAAGCAAAGGAAACTTCAGGGACTTCTATTCCAAGGGCAACTCTCAAAACATCAGTTACCCTCTTGACAATTAGGTCATTCCTTTGAGAGTCAGCCCAGGTGTCTCCTCTTCTAGGAAATTTGTCATGATTCTTACAGGCTGGATTTAGGGCTCTGCCTTCTGTCTTTCCATAGAATTCTGTAATTCTGTTCTGACTCTGACCACTTTATTATGCATCAATCACTGCCCATTTTCACCACCAGTTTATAAAAGTCAAGAGTAACTTGTGTTAACTTTCAATACTCAGTACATCCCTGAGTGCCAGGCATATTTTAGTCTCTGAGACACAGACATATTATTCTACTTTAACAACTCTTCTGATCTTAGTTTAGTTCTTTATTTCTTTGTAGTCCACAGCTGTGCCACAGTATTTGATGTTTCATCGCGATGTGTCTTTTTGGTTGTTTTGATTGGTCTGATTAAGATTTGATGACTTAAATGCATCTATGGTTTTAATTTTTTTAAGTATCTTTTTGCTCCCATCATAGGCAAATGGAAGCCTTTCAGCAAAACAGTCCTGGAAGAAAAAAAATATTATCTTTCAGGACAGATATTTATATTGTGGTAGAAAATCATATATATAAGTGATTTGAACACAAAATGGCAAAGAAAAGAATCACGCTGCTATTTGAAGTTTGTCTCATTGTTAAAAAGGTATCCTGTTTGTTTATATTAATTATGAGAGTACTTCCACCCACAAATAAAATATCACATGTTAAATGCCAAAGTTTGAGAAAAGTCACAGTTTTGTCACAGTATAATTAAGCAGATTTTTGGTATTTATTTAGACTATTAAGTGCGCAGAACTCTTAATTGAATTGAAATGAACCTAAAGTAAAATGATTGTCACTTTCCCTACACTTTCCTCCAGGAAACAGAGATCAGAAGCCAAAGATGAAGATGCCCCCAGGCAAGAAGCAGTTTAAAAATACATGGGAAAATTTCCTAAGAAAGGTAGAAAAAGATTGTTCTGGCTCATCATTTTCAAGGTTTTTACTAATTCTCCTCTAGAAAATAATCACCAAGTCCTTGGTATTTAACAAAGGTAATTAACAATTCAAGGCTTGCTTTTAAGATTCCAGTTTCCAAAAATATGCCTTCAAGCCAATCCATGTTCAGTACCATTGAAAGGGGATCTAAGCCTGATCCCTTCATTTAGACTGCTTGTCCAGCCTCCAAAATCAAGGGGCAATGTTTTCAGCCCTGTCTTTGGAGCCAGGGAGGCTTGTGTTAGGATCTGGTTTTTACTGAGTGCAAGCTCTGATTTTTAGCAAGTCTCAGTGTCCCTAGGACTGAATTTCATTGTATGAAAATTTCAGCGAAATGATACCAGCCTCTCAAGGTTGTTGCATGTAAAAATGAGATTTGTACATAAAATGTGTAGTAGGTGCTCAGCAAAGATAGTTGTTATTCAACATCATTAGGAAATTTTATATTTGTTTGTGCCAGATATTGTGCTGGGTACCAGTAAATAAGGGATGAGGGCAAATTCTTTCTCTCTGAGAGCCTACCTTCTGCAGGAGACAGAATTAGTGAAGGGACAAATTAATGAATTAATGAATGAAAAAGAGGGTGAATGAAAATTTCAAATTGTGAAACATATCATGAAAGGGAAAAGCAACACACAGGATTTTGGCATGGGAGAAAGAATTTTGTATTCAAATGGAAAAGTGTTAAGAATTGGGGTCTTACCAGTGGAAATCAGGTGGAAAAGAACATTCCAGGCAGGAAGAACACATGCAAACGTCCTGGGGCAAAGGGAAAAAGCTGAGCTCTCAGTCAACTAGCATGAACTAGGAAAACTTGCATGAATGGAGCTTGGAGAGCCAGTAGATTTTGGCATAAGGTTAGTTTAGAGATGGACAACAGAAACCAGGAAGCAATAGTACGTAAGAGTTTTAATTTGATTCAGTGGAGAAGAAAGTCTTGAAAGATTTAAAAAGAATGCAACATGCTGAGTAATCTGGCCTGTGTTGAATGGACTGCAAAACAGCAAGAGGTGAAAGAGGAGAGTCTATTCAGGGGGTCATCAAAGTAGTCTAATAAGAAAAGATGGTACATATTTGTTGCTTATGATCTTACTATTAGTGAGATCAGCCATATTACATCAAAGCACCTGCACTCAGCCTTGGCTCCAGCTTTCTCCAAGAGCCACTTCTTCCACTCTCTGTATTATGTGTGTTCACATCGGTCTTGTCCCTGGGTAGATCAAAAACTCCTGTGAGATTGAGGGCTCCATCTTACCCGTATCTCATGCCGACTCTTTTCATCCCTTCATTCCTCTCCTAGAAACAAGCATATAATATTTGTGTGACAACAACAAAAGTGTGGCCCAAATAAATAAATGATGAACATCACAGAAGGCAATTTGCAAGGATAACAATTCTCTCTCATTCTTTTCTTCTCTGAAAAAGTATTACAAGTCTCCTTCCTCTGAAATGTGAGGTGCCCTGACATTCTTCAGAATGCTACCCACACCAATAGTGCAGAAAATTCTGCCCAATTATCTGGCTCAGAAATAGTTTCTTCAAACTTCCCATCATAATAAGAGGTGAGTTCTTGGCTCTGGCATTATTGCCGGCCATAATTAGCTCTAGTTAAACTGCCTCTGTGCTTCCTGGCAGGCAGATCACCTACATCAATACTGCTACTAGCTTAAGCTTGCTCTGGGGAGACATTGTGTGTGACAGACTTTATTTTCAGGGCAAACTGCCATTGAAGGCAGCTGCAGAATCCATTGCTCTGCCCAGTTAAGCCAGAACTGTATTTGATCAATGGACCTTATGGGTGAGTGTCAGAATAATAAGGCCACTAATCATTTGCAAGCCCACGGCACCATTCATCCAGGGATGTCAGAGAACTTTACCTGAGTTAAGTAATACCGACAATGCCTCTGTGAGCTAGATCAGTCCCATTTTACAGATGTGGAGACTGAGTAATGGAGAAAATAACCCAATATTGCTCAATAAAGAGATGAAAACTCAAAAAATACCTCTGAGTCTCTGTCTGCCTTGTCAATTAAATTCATCAGCTCATCAGTACTAGCTGCTTCTTAGATGATCATGTTTTATTAATGTACACTGTTAAGCAGCTGCCACATTCCACGCAAGAGGTGACTACCTTTCCATCAAGGAGAAAGTAATTTTGGTTTACAGCAATTGTGGGAACAAACGCTAAGGAAAACTAAGCTGCCTTTGTTCCATTACATTGTTCACTAACTGCCCTAAATGACTTCTTTCTCAGAAAAAAAAAAAAAAAAAAAAATCCTAACAAACATTTTTGATAAGTTACATTGTGTCTAATGTAGTTGGGAGTAATTTTTGACATAGGATAAAAACATGTGGCTGTCACAGTATTCAATCAAAGAAGAAAACCTGCCTTGATATAAAAATAAAAAGCAAAAACTCATTATTTTACATCAACTATGGAAAAGTTACTGAAATAAAAATGTGAAATGTCTGAGGGGATATTTCATGCAATGCATCTGAGGGGAGAATGAAAAACTTTGAAGGCTTCAAGGTATCCAGGTAGAAATTGTTAAAGCTCTTACTTTGGTCAGAAAGTGATAAAATTTCTGCTCTTTGCGGGATTACAGAGTTAATGGAAAGGTGAAGGGCAGAGAAGCCAAGCCTGAGACAGATGTGGAGAAAGGGAAATTTGTTTTCAAGGGCCTCCCATGACCTTTTCTCTGTTTGCTTTCTTGCACTGTAGCATGTGACTGTGCAAGAATGTGGTCTTAGGGATAGGAAAATATTTTCCTTCTTTTAGTTGAGTAACCTTGAGCCAGATTTTCAGTTTCTCTGAACCCCTGGTTTCCTCATCTGTAAATCTGGAATATTACCCTTCTTGCAGGATTATAAAGAAGATGAACTGAAACAGTGTATGTGGGTGTCTAATTTAGTGCTTAGCATTTAGTAGATGGTCAAGGAAAGGTAATAATGCTAATATTGTTAGCAGCCACTTTCTCTACCTTAAACCACTTACACCCTCCAAACCTGCATACATACCTTAGTTATTCAATATGCTCCCTGCTGGCCTAACAAGAACTGATTCTGCAAATGCTATCTCCACTCTCTGCTTCCCCCTTCTCTCTACTCATTCCTTCTACAATCCAGTCCTTTAGAATGTTCTGGAACAGTCAATTGACCAATAAGAGCCTCAATTTCTTCATCTCTTAAATGAGAATAATAGCTCCCTTCTGCATAACTTATTTCATAAGATTATTGTAAGAAACAAATGAGGGAATAATTCGGTTTGCATTGTAAACTCTAGCATACAATACATTCTGAGTTTTAAACATTACCATTATTATTTCTTAAGACTTAGCTGAGGGAAGAAAACTCATTTTAATTATTCACAGTAAGACATTAATGACAAAGAGTTAGCAGTTTACCTCTGCTAGGTAACATTGGTTCATTTTAGTAGGCACGTTTACTGCCTTAATCCCAAACTGGAAATACTAGTGAAAATTCAAGGCAGAGAAATGAACAAAGAGAGACATTCATTGAATGAGTAAATCCCTAAAGTGACCCTCTTTTTTTAGAAGCTAACTTCTAAAAATGACTGTTCTGGCACATTTTGCTATATTTGCAAACCCTTTGCTCAGTACTCAAAGTTGATACTGATGGAGAAATTGTAGCATAAAAGAAGTTGACCCTGTGGTCGCCAAACAGCCAGGGTTCCCCTACCCTGTCTCTGTTCCCAATACTGAAAAGATTTTCTTGCATAACAAACTCAGTTTAAGCCCCTGCTTTCTCCTGCTCTAAGCTAACAACAGTTTTCTGCTGCAAGTGTTAATTGTCCTGACAAGGATGACTGTCCTCTTTGCAGCAGTGGCTGTGTGCTAAACGATTCAAAATATACAGAAATCTATTGTTACCTCCCCCAGTAGAAAATGCTATTAAGAAAAGGTCTTCTTTTTTATATAAAAATCTGTGCTAACTGTTTCAGAGGTAGAAAAGTAAGCCCAAAACAAATACAAAATCCAACTGCCAAAAATCTAATAAAACGATAAGAAGATCCTGGCACTGATTTTCAATGCTTGCAATGATGTGCTAAAATATGCCAAGTCATGCTCAGGAAGAATGTTAGGCTGTTCCTATAAATGGGACCTATGGATCAACTAAAGCAATAGAGTCTAATTACTATTATTAATAATAGCAAGAGTATATTAATCTCTCCTATCAGCAAGCAGGTATAATATTGACCTTTTCTTTCAAAGACAGCTATAATGCTATTATTTACTGTTCTAGGCATTTTATTCTGCAGTAATGGTTACAAAATGATTAACACAATGATGTCCCATGCTGCACTGTCAAACTTTCTCTTGGAGAAAAGGATGGTCATGCCCTTCAACTGAAGAGCATAGGAGTCGACTCATAAGAAAATGTGGAAAATAAACATCAGCTTAGCTAAGATAATTATCTGAAATAATGATAATCAATGAGGCATCTCACATCCATCCACCCCTCCATCCATCCATCCATCACTCTTAAACATAATCTTTGTGCCCTGCCACCCCCATCACCAGCACACACTGAGGCATACCCACTGATAGTAGACCTAAAATTCTCACAGGAGGTCAAATATGGCAAAGACTCAACAAATTACATGCATTCTTATACATTTTTCATATTGGGGCAATAAAGATTGTGTATGCTAATTAATTGCGAGAAAATGACTTCCATCACTTAAAGAGCAAGGCAATTAAGAGTCTGTATGTATCCTTCACATCTCTCTTTCTCTTACTAGAACAATGTTGGAGGCCACATGTGCCACATGTCATACCGCCAAGATGGAGAAGACCACCCAAACTACATCAGTTTCATATGAGAAATGAAGGATACTGTTTTTTTCATTAAGCCACTGAAACTGTGAGGGTTCATCTGTTTAAGCAGCCAGTGTTAATTTTTCTCATACCTAAGATCCCAGAATGAGTTTAACATGCTCAATGATTTGGGAATGTCATCCAGCCTCCTGGAGTCTATTTTCTCTCTGATGAAATGAGGAAGCATCCTTCTCTCAAGTGTTCTATAATTTGTAATAAGTTCCTTGAGCATATAGGAAAAAGAAAACATGTGCCAAACAAATAGCTATGTCATTGCTGGATTTCATCTGTAGGTTTCTCTTACTCTACAGACAAAATACATTGCCAAAATATACTGGCATTCTTAGAGTTTTATGAATAGTATTTAACCCACTGTATTGTAACTTGTGTGTACACATCCTTCTGTGGTTTTTGTTTGGTTTTGTTTTGTTTTTGCATACAACTGCGAACTCCTCTGGGAGCAGGAATTGCCTTTTTGATCACTTTATCACCAGAGCCTGGGACAGTGCTTAGCAATCAATATTTTTGTTGTTGTTGTTGAAATGTAATTATGAATCTTGAAAAGAAAGCTTGCAATAACTTATCTGTCTCTTCCCTGCCACCACTGAGGAAAAATTGCCATAGACAATGTGTAAGGAGTTTTAGAGAATGGAAGCGCATACAAAGGAGTGACAGAGGCTGAGAGAGAAAGAATGGAAAAGCAATTGAGGAGACTAGGCAAGAGAACAGGAATAACTTATTGATGTCAACGGGGACACAAAGAAGGTATGAGTGGGTTAAGCCAGGCAAGAGAGTCAAAAGTCCAGGTCAGGGCACAAAAGCCATCCCTAGCAGAATACCTCATCATTTTTTGAAGTGGAAAATGAAATGTGACTGAGATTTGGGAGTTCAGAGATGGGATGAACATGTATCCAATATATATACTTTTTCTTTTAACCTGGGACATGCACTGCTGGGACTTAGATGGAATGAAAATTTGACATCTGATGGCAAGGCCTCAACTCTCCAGATGTCTGGGGCCAAGGAATACAAGGCAGGGTGAATTGGTCAGGATGCTGGTGACAGTTTCAAACTTGTTTGACAAGTAGAACAGGACAGGATGATAGGACTAGATGCCAAATGGAGTATCAGCCCTCTGCTATTGTCTCAACTAATGTAATCAGGGGAAAAAAAACATTCTATGCTGTCTATCACTAAAAATGTCCAAACAAGGGTTGGAATCTCAACAAGGCAAATGCTGCTCTTCAGTGTGTCACCAGGCTACTTAGAAGGCCATTTGTTTGAATACTGGTTTAATACTGGTCTTTATCTGAATGCTTCCCATCACTGAAACAAGGATATTTACTCTTTCGACACAGTGTCACCTGCCTCTGAATTTGATCTTTGGTATGTCATCCCCATTCTGAGGAAAGTGACAAAGCCTGGTGACACTTGACAACAACCTGCCTGACCTTTTGTCAAATTCCACCTCCACTGAGGCTGCAGCACCAGACCAAGGAGCTAGCCACATAGAACTATGTCCAGATTGGGATCTAAATTCCAGGGTGCCAAGAAAAGGCAAGAAAGAGCTCAAGACTATTAAAGAGCAAAATGTGCAGGTAGTTCTGGGAGTCAAGTATAAGCCCTGAACCCAGAAGGCAGCAGCAAAGGTAAAGCTAAGAAATGAAATCTAGGATCAGGAGACAGGATCCACTGGAACAGATGGGAGGAGGTAAAGAGAAAGAGCATAATGTTGCTACATCAGTAGTTCTCCAAATGTGTTCAACAAAAATGTAGACTTCAAAAATATCTGCCTCTATATGCTAGTTCAAATACATGATGTTCTTTCTGAGCACTTCAGTTCCAAAAACGATTCCTCAGAACAATTCTCCTGTATCAAAATGTTTTTCTTAGGTTTTATCTAGTATTCCTGCTCCTACAACTTCACCAGTTACTCCTACTACCAGGAGACCCCTATGGGCTAGAATACCACTTTGGAATTTCACAAATCCAGTGGCTTAAGCCTTTTGGCCTCCCCATGAGTAACTCATCAGAGATTGTCTACCTACCTGTGTCTTTGTCTGCTGGATGGGCCTTTATTCCCCTACCTGCCTCTCTCATGTCATTTCTGCATTAATTTCTGGATCCTGTTAACCCTCTTCATTTTCTCCAGGATCACAGTGATGATAGGTCAAAAATTCCTCCCTTCAATGCAACTAGGTCAGTGTGTTGTTCTGTCCTCAGGCATTGACCCTTCAATTTCTCAGTTTCGAGGTGATTTCCAAGTACCAATGCTAATTGCTACACAGGTGAAATTACAAATTATATAGCATTGATGTATGCAGCGACCCAACAGGTGTAAGCTGTTAGCCCATTTGGCCTGCTTTTTTTCATAACTTAAAACATTTTGCATTTCTAACCAATATTGCTAATGTTATCAATTTTTTTTTTAATTTGAGAAGGAAAGTCTCCAGTTACCAGCTCCCTAACTTCTTCTGTTGTCTCAATATCCAGAACTGGGTGACATGTCTGGCCAAGGGGAATGAGAGAATGATTGGATTACATCAATCATGATGCTTTCTGGGGCAGGAGTCTGAATTCCATGCAATCCAGGGATTCCCACCAACTACCCAAGTCAATTAGAGTCTGGTATCAAGAAACAAAGGGAAATGACTGTTAAATAGGACAAGGACAAGGTCTATCCTATTTTCATTTATAGCAGCATCATCAAGTATCATCAAGTTAATTAAGAAAATTCTACAAATTAAAACTGTCCAACAACCCAATAAAGTCCTGGGTTCCTCTCAAAATAATCTCCAAGGAAATGTCATTTGACCATCTTAATGTATATTACAAATGAGTATCTGAAATAGATACTAATTTTCCTGTCCCACATAGCAGGAAAAGTCATTATGTAGTAAGGGAAATCATAAAAACACTAGAAGTAAGGACAAATGAAAAAAGAAAGATTAAAAAGCAAATTCGACTCACTCTATAACTTTTCCAGGACCCATAAACATATGACTCTTATTGACTGTGGCATACATGATTTTCCTCCAATTTTCTTTTTTGCCTTCCCACTTTAGTAAAGGAATCACTAAGTCTCAGTTGTGCATATGGCTGCTCAACTGAAGACTGCAGTTCCCAGCTTCCTTTACAGCTAGATGTGGCCATCCTAAGTTTTACATAACAGAATGGGAGTGAAAGTGGCATGTTGAACTTCCTAGGATTGCCTCAAAGTCAGCAGACGACCTCTCCTTCTGCTCTTCATCCCCAATCCTATTGCTTGGAATGTGGACATGATGGTAAGTCATCTTGAATGGTGTACATGAAGGCAAAACACTTCAGACAGCAGAGAAACAAAATGAAAAAGCTTAGCTGCCTAACACTATGCGGCTACCAAACCAGCCTGCATTGCTTATGCTCAGATTGTTACATGAAGGAAACCTAAACTTTTTTTTGAAGCTACTCTTATTTTGATTTTTGTTACATGAGGCAAATCTTTATCCTACATTGGTCCTCCTCCATTTCAAACAATAGATTTTGCAAATATTTGGTGGGTTTCTAATAGCTCAAGACTAACCTTACCTCTTTATTGCTGTAGATGACTCCATATCTCACTTCTAGAAATTAAGGGGATCTGGCTGGAAATCTGAACCCTGTTTTAGTCAGTTCAAGCTGATATACCAGAATAGCATACCATAAGTTACTTAATCAACAAATATTTATTTATTACAGTTCTGGAGGTTGACAGATCCAGGGACTGGTGAGGGAACTCTTTCTGGTTTGCAGATAGTCGTCTCCTCCTTGTATCTTCAATGGCTGAGAGAGAAATTACTGCTTATGCTTTTTCTTATAAGGGAGCTGCACTATTTTCCATTCACAGGAGCTGCACTCTCATTATCTAGTTACCCCCAATATGGCTTGGCTGTGTCCCCATCCAAATCTCACCTGGAATTGTAATAATCCCCACATGTCAAAGGTGGGCCCAGGTGGAGATAACTGAATCATGGGGGCAGTTTCCACATTCTGTTCTCATGGTAATGAATAAATCTATCAAGATCTGATGGTTTTATGAACAGAAGTTCCCCTGCACAAGCTCTTGCCTGCTGCCATGCAAGACATGATTTTGCTCCTCATTCACCTTCTGCCATGATTGTGAGGCCACCCCTTCCATGTGACATTGTAAGTTAATTAAACCTCTTTCCTTTATAAATAATCCAGTCTCAGGTATGTCTTTATTAGCAGCATGAGAACAGACTAATACACATAGCAAATGCCATGCTTCTAATGCCATCATATTTCAGGTTAGGATTTTAACATATGAATGTTGGGGTGATACAAACTTTCGGTTCATATTCTTTTCCTGGCCCTCCAAAATTTATGGCCTTCTTGTATGGAAAAATACATTCATTCAATCTCAACAACTCTGAAAGTCTTATTTCTTTTTATCATCAATTCTAAAGTTCAAAATTTCATCTAAATGTCATTTAAATCAGACATGAGTAAGACTAAGGTGTGATTCATACTGAGGCAAAATTTTTCTACAGCTATGAATCTGTGAAATCAAACAAGTTATGTGTTTCCAAAATATGATGATGGGACAGATATAGAATAGATATTCCCATTCCAAAAGGAAGAAATTAGAAAGGAGGAAGTGGAGAGAAGTTCCATGCAGGTTCAAAATGTAGCAAGGCAAACTCTTTGAGATTTTAAGCCTTGAGAAAAATATTTTTTGGCTAAATTATCTGGCTTTTAGGCATACATGGACAGTGATGGCTTGGTGGATTGGGCCTGCTCCTTCTACCTGAAGCTTCTGTTCTCTGCAATGGCCCCACATGCTCATCTTTGAGTCACTGGCTAGGGGCATCCTGGCCCTCCAAATTAAGACAGGCAATTCCATCCTTAGATGACAAGAAGGAATAATCCTTTCCCCCTGGGCCTGTAGTGAGAGTGGCAGCCATGTTGATCTCAAAATCACCTTTGGGGACCTTCTTTTCCTTTCTTGACAAATAGCACATGTTCACAGCCTTCTTTACATTTTCTGTTTTCTTCAGCCCCAGTTAGCAGTGTTTCTGCTTGTGTAATCCCATCTTTGTCTCTAGTTTCTGTTGAAATGGGTGATTAGATCCTTAGTTCACACTCACACTAATCTTATCAAATAGTCTATCTGTCACATCCTTAGAGCTGTCTTCAGAATATGCTTTCTCATTTCTGGCAATATGAATTGGCTGAAATTTTTTCAAATCTTTAATTTCTGGGAACTTGTTGCTTAACAATCCCTTCTTCAAATCATTTTCCTCTTTTTGCTTTTTACTGTAAGAAACCAGGGGGAAGGAAGCCACTCCTTCAAAACTTTGCTTAGAAGTCTCTTCAGCTAAGTATCCAATTCCACTTTTTGCAATTTCTACCTCCCACGAAACATGAGTACATGAACACGATTAAAGTCTTTTCCCACTTTATAACAAGGCTTGCCTTTTTGCCATTGTTCAATAGCATATTCTTCATTTCTGTCTGATAGCTCATCAAAATTTTCTTTAATAATGTTCATGTTTTTACCAACAGTCTGTACACAATTATTTATGTATTCTCTAAGAAGACAGAAGCTTTCTCTAGAACTCTAATTTTGTCTTTTAGTGAGCTCTCACAACCAGAATCAGCTTTAAAGTTCCTTTATAGCAATGTCAGCTTTTTCTGGCACATTGATATGGTTTGGCTGTGTCCCCACACAAATCTTAGCTTGAATTGTAGTTCCCATAATCCCCACATGTCATAGCGGGGACCCAGTGGGTGATGATTTAATCTTGGGACTGTTACCCTCATGCTGTTCTCATGATAGTGAGTGAGTTCTCTTGAGATCTGACGGTTTCATAAGGGGCTTTTCCCCCTTTGCTCAGCACTTCACCTTGCTGCTGCAATGTGAAGAAGGACGTGTTTGCTTTCTCTTCTGTCACAATTGTAAGTTTCCTGAGGCCTCCCCAGCCATGCTGAACTGAGTCAACTAAACCTCTTTCCTTTATAAATAACTCAGTCTCAGTCGTGGGTATGTACTTATTAGCAGCATGAGAATGGACTAATATAGTAAATTGGTACTGGATAGTGGGGTGCTGTTGTAAAGATATCCAAAAATGTGAAAGCAACTTGGGAACTGGGTAACAGGCAGAGATTGGAACAATTTGAAGGGCTCAGGAGAAGACAGGAAAATGTAAGAAAATTTGGAACTTCTTATAGACTTGTTAAATGGCTTTGACCAAAATGTTGACAGGGATATGGACAACAAAGTCCAGGCTGAGGTGGTCTCAGTTGGAGATGAGAAACTTGGGAACTGGAGCAAAGGTGACTTGTGTATGCTTTAGCAAAAAGACTGCCCTAGAGATCTGTGGAACTTTGAACTTGAAAGAGATAATTTAGGGTATCTGGTGAAAGAAATTTCTAAGTGACAAAGGATTCAAGAAGAAGGAGAACATAAAAGTTTGGAAAATTTGCAGCCCAATGATGCCATAGGAAAGAAAAATCCATTTTCTCTGGAGAAATTTAAGCCTGCTGCAGAAATCTGCATAAGTAGCAAGGAGCTGAATGTTAATCACCAAAGTAATGGAGAAAGTGTCTCCAGGGCATGTCACAGGCCTTCATGACAGCCCCTTCCATCACAGGCTTGGAGGCCCAGGAGGGAAAAATGATTTGGGGAGCTGGGCCCAGTACCTCCCCTGCTGTATGCAGTCTAAAGGCTTGGTGCCCTGTATCCCAGCTGCTCCAGCCATGGCTAAAAGTTGCCAAGGTACAGCTTAAGCTGTGGCTACAGAGGGTGCAAACCCAAGCCTTGTCAGCTTCTATGTGATGTTGGGCCTGCAGGTGTGCAGAAGTCAAGAATTGAGGTTTAGGAACATCCTCCTAGATTCCAGAGTATGTATGGGCATGTCTAGATGTCCAGACAGAAGTGGAATGAGGGGCTAGGCCCTCATGGAGAACCTCTACTAGGACAGTGTGGAAGGGAAATGTGGGATTGGAGCCCTGACAGAATCCCTATTGGGGAACTGCCTGCTTGCACCATGTGCCTAGAAAAGCCACAGACACTCAACACCAGCCCATGAAAGCAGCCAGAAGAGGGGCTGTATCCTGCAAAGACACAGGGACATATCTGCCTACAGCTGTGGGAGCTCACATTTTGCATCAGCATAACCTAAATGTGAGACATGGAGTTAAAGGAGATCATTTTAGAACTTTAAGGTTTAATAACTGCCCTATTGGACTTTGAGCTTGCATGGAGCCTGTGGTTCCTATGTTTTGGCCAATTTCCCCCATTTCAAATGGCTGTATTTACCCAGTGTCTGTACCCTCCTTGTATCTAGGAACTGCCTAACTTGTTTTTTATTTTATAGGCTCATAGGTAGAAGGGACTTGCCTTGTATCAGATAAGACTATGGACTTGGACTTTTGGATTAATGCTGAAATGAGTTAAGACTTTGGGGAACTGTAGAGAAGGACATGATTGTGTTTTAAAATGTGAGAATATGAGATTTAGGAAGGGCTAGGGAGGGATTATGTGGTTTGGCTGTGTCCCCACCCAAATCTCATCTTGAATTGTAGTTCCCATAATCCCCACAAGTCATGGGAGGCAATTTGTGTGAGATAATTTAATCAGGGTGGGGGTGGTTACCCTCAGGTTGTTTTCATGATAGTGAGTGACTTCTCATGAGATCTGGTGGTTTTATAAAGGGTTTCTCCCCTTTGTGCTTGGCACTTCTTGCTGCCACCAAGTGAAGAAGGATGTATTTGCTTCCCTTTCTGCCATGACTGTAAGTTTTCTAGGCCTCCCCAGCCATGCTGAACTGCAAGCCAATTAAACTTCTTTCCTTTATAAATTACCCAGTCTCGTGTGTGTCTTTATTATCAGCGTGAGAATGGACTAATACATATGTACTACAGACTCTTCCAGCCTCTACTTATTACAAAGAGACTTCCACATTTTTAAATATTTGTTAAAGCAGTACCCCAATTCTTGGTACCAATTCTCTACACTTAGCCCTTTATATCTGCAGGTTCCACATGAACAGATTCAACCTACTGTATATTGAAATATTGGAAAAACTATAACAGTATAATAAAAATAATACAAATAAAAAAACAATACAGTTTAACAACTCTCTATATATATAGCATTTTCATTGTATTAGGTATTATAAGTAATATAGAGATGATTTAAAATATATAGGAGGATGTGCTTAGGTAACTATGCCATTTTATATAAGGAACATGAGAATCTGCATATTTCGGTATCTGCAGAGTGTCCTGGAACCAACTCCCTTGGGATGCTGAGAGACAACTGTATTAGGGTTCTCCAGAGAACCTTCGCTTATGCAATTATGAAGGTCAAGTCCTATAGTCTGCTGCCTGAAATTTAGAAACACAGAGAAGCCAGTGGTGTCGTCTGAAAGCCAGACAGCCAATGGTATAGATTCCAAAGTCTGAAAGCCTGGGAACCAGGAGGACTGAAGGCAGAAGAAGATCAATATCCCAGCTCAAGCAATCAAGCAGGGGGAGGGTGAATCCAACCTTCCTCAGCTTTTTTGTTCTTTTCAATCCTTCAATCATCAATTAGATGATGCTTATCCCTATTGGAAAGGGCCATTTGCTTTACTCAGTTCACCAATTTAAATGCTAATGTTTTCCGGAAACACCCTCCTGGACACCTCAGAAATAATGTTTCATTAAATTCTAGGCATCTTGTGGCCCAGTCAAGTTGACACATAAAATTAACCATTACACTTTTCAACTCATCAATCTATCTATATCTGCATCTATTTTGACTTTAGGCCTTCCCACCATCACTAAGTGAGCAGAGCAAACTTTCTCAAGGAACTTCCTGCATTTTTTTCCTGTCATATAATGTTAACACTATTCTCTTTGTTGTTATAGTGCCTTTGGCATTAGTATAAGCTCAGGTTCTCCAGCTCTGTGTGTGTTTTTGTGTGTGAGTGTGTATATGTTTAGTTGAAAAGCAGAGGTGGAATTGAGAAGAGGGCAGCTTATGAAGGTATTTGAAGAGCATTCTTTATCTCAGAATTTGTGGTTTTCGTGATAAAATATCTGGAAAAACACAGAAATAGGTGGGACTGCATAATTGACCAAGAAACTAAGATTGACAACTAATCTACTGCCAAAATCTTATAGGAATTTCCTCTAATTATACTATTCATGAAGTGGAAATAAGAAACACAATTGTCAGGTGACATTAAAACATACCTTGTCACTTGCAGGAGATCAAAGCCACCAATGTGAAGGACAATGCAGAAGCACATCAACACATTTGTCTATGCCTTGGCTCAGGAATGCAGAATCTGTGACAACTCCAGCCACAAATTGATTGCATAGCTACAGCTATACCAAATAGAACACACAACACATATTCTAAAGTAGCTACCTGTGTGTGCATACACACAAACACACAGACACACACGCATATATATTGCAGAAGTAAAGGATTACACACACACATATATTCCACCCCAGCTTTCCCTTTTTGGACTTATCATTCTAAATATGTTCAGAGATTTAAAATTTCAGGAATGCTACATATTATAAGGCAGAAGAGGGCCTATGGCATATTTACACCTTAGAGTACAACTCCAATAGTATGAAGACAGGGGAAGAGAAAAAAAAACAGATAACTGAAACACTAAATTGACCAATATTCTTTCAGGACAAGAAATAACTATTCACTATCTTAGATCATACATAAATAAATTTTTATATAATAATAATAGCCAACATTAAATACGGAACACAAAATGGAAAGCAATTTGCATGAATCCTAATCTCACTTTTACATCTTACAAGCTATGTGACCTTCAACAATTCACTTAACATGTTGTCACTTCAATTTCCTCATCTGTAAAATGAGAATAAAAATAGTTGGGAAGATTCTGTAAGTTAATAGGTTTAAAGTTAACAGGTTTATGTTTGACACTAGTATCAATCCTAGTGGTGACAGATCACAGTGATGTATGTGCTATTATGGTATTATCGTGCCCATTTCACAGATAGAATAAAGTGGGTCTTGAAGAGATTCAATTACTCTTTTAATAACTGGTAGAACAAGAATTCTAATGCACCACTTTATGGATGAGCTAATATTCTATTTATTATACTACACTATCTCACACAGCAAGTCGACAATACTTTAAGAATTGGGAGTCTCTCCTAAGACCAACATCACATTAGCTAAATGACCGCTAGACACCATAAATGTAGAAGTTATCCATGGATATCAACAAATCTTTATGCTTGAGATCTAAGAACAGTATTTTAACAGTAATATAGGGCTGAGTAGAAGCAACTGATGTAATCTATCATCAACAATAGATACTCCTTTGTTTAAAGACAACAACACTGAAAACAGAAAAAAAAACTGTTCTAGTGAAAATATTATGCACATTAAAAGAAGGAAAGGACAATTAAGATGCAGAAAATATTGCACTTTAAAAACTTACTAAAGAAAGCAGAAATCTTCTTTGTAATCTCAATGGAATATGAAAACTATAGTTTGAATGAAGAGATGAAAGATGAGATTATATGAAAATAAGTTGAGATAAGAAGGGAATTGGCTGAGAGGCAGGCAGAAGTAGAAATGAAAGTTTGCCATGATAAACAAAGATTTTAAGATTAAAAATGCAATAATAGAATAGAAATCTGCATTAAAAGCAATAAAGAACAACATTAATGCTGTAGAATTAGTGATGATAAGTTTAAGCTCTAGAAACTGCAGAAGAAATGCAGAATGAAGAAAAACTCAAAGATGCAAATGTTGATAGTTGGAATAAAGGGCAGAGAAAGAGAGGTCAGTTATGAGGATACTTGGTTTTTTTAGAAACACAAATCACAGCTAAAGTAATAATTAAAAATGTTTGAAGAGACATACATACAGCATGTGTTCAATGAGTTTACAGATCATAAAGGATTACTTAATACATGGAACACATCTGAATGACATTTTAAAAATTATGTCTATAGATCAATGTTACTGCTAATAACATGATATAATATGCACAGTGGGGAAAAATTGAAAAATGCAGATAAACAAGAAAATATTTTTAAAGTTCCCTGAAATCCTATTATATATGGAAATACTATTAACTCTATGCTATGTATTACTTCAGACTGCACATGAATATTAATTACATTATACAGACTTACAAACATGCATACAAAAATGTATGATGTTTTGTATAATATGTTTAGTCCATAATTGTACTATAGATTTTCTCTTCAAAGCCAACATTTTTTAAATTAGGGATCAAAATATATTCATGGTTTATAAAATCAAGCAATTGCAGAAAGTTATGAATAAGAGAACATTTAAAATCACCCCAAATCTTGTTGACTCAGAAATAAACTCTACCATTATTTTGAAAATTATTCTTTAAGATATTTCTCCATGCAAATGGAAACCTATAAATATAGATTAGTTGTGAAATTTCCAGAGGTAAAAACAGAAATAGATTGAAATAGTAATAAATATAGAGAAATTTTCATAAATGAATCACATAGCCAGTGCTCCATTAACAATGCATTTTCACTTAACAATGTATTGAAATACTTCTGTCAATATAGATTTGTTTATTATGTTGATTTCATTAGATTACCTTATATGGCTATGCCATGATTTATTTAATGCGTTCTCTATTTTTGTGCACTCTGGTAACATTTAACTTCTCTGTAACTTAGTTTTTTCATCTGTGTAATGGGAATAAATAGCACTACTCTCAGATTACTTTAAGAATAAGCTGAGTTTTTCCTCTAGACACTGCTTTAAATGTGTCCCAGAGATTCGGGTACCTTGTGTCTTCATTCTTGTTGGTTTCGAAGAACATCTTTATTTCTGCCTTCATTTGATTGTTTATCCAGTCAACATTCAAGAGTCAGTTGTTCAGTTTCCATGAAGTTGTGTGGTTCTGAGTTAGTTTCTTAATCCTGAGTTCTAATTTGATTGCACTGTGGTCTGAGAGATATTTGCTATGATTTCCTTTCTTTTGCATTTGCTGAGGACTGATTTAATTCCAATTAGGTGATCAATTTTAGAGTAGGTGTGATGTGGTGCTGAGAAGAAAGTATATTCTCTGGATTTGGGGTGGAAAATTCTGTAGATGTCTATTAGGTGTGCTGAGTTCAAATCCTGGTTATCCTTGTTAATTTTCTGTCTCATTGATCATCTAATATTGACAGTGGAGTGCTAAAATCTCCCAATATTATTGTGCGGGAGTCTAAGTCTCTTTGTAGGTCATTAAGAACTTGCTTTATATATCTGGGTGCTCCTGTATATTTAAGATTGTTAGCTCTTTTTGTTGCATTGTCTTTTACCGTGATGCGATGCCCTTCTTTGTCTCTTTTGATCTTTGTTGGTTTAAAGACTATTTTATCAGAGACAAGGATTGCAACTCCTGCTTCTTTTTTTCTCTCCATTTGCTTGATAAATCTTCGTCCATCCCTTTATTTTGAGCCTGTCTGTGTCCTTACATGTGAGATAGGTTTCGTGGATACAGCACGCAGATGAATTTTGACTTTTTATCCAATTTGCCAGTCTCTCTTTTGATTGGGGCATTAAGCCCATTTACATTTAAGGTTAATATTGTTATGTGTGAATTTGATCCTGCCATTTTGATGCTAGCTAGTTGTTTTGCCCATTAGTTGATGCAGTTTCTTCATTGTGCCAATGGCTTTTACCATTTGGTACATTTTTGGAGTGGCTGGTACTTGTTCCTTTCTATGTTTAGTGCTTCTTTCAGGAGTTCTTGTAAGGCAGGCCTGATGGTGACAAAATCTCTCAGCAATTGCTTGTTTGTAAAGGATTTTATTTCTCCTTCACTTATGAAGCTTAGTTTGGCTGGATATGAAATTCTAGGTTGAAAGTTCTTTTCTTTAACGATGTTGAATATTGGCCCCCACTCTCTTCTGGCTTGCAGGGATTCTGACAAAAGATCTGCTGTGAGTCTGATGGGCTTCCCTTTGTGGGTAACCCAACCTTTCTCTCTGGCTCACCTTAACATTTTTTCCTTCATTTTGACCCTGATGAATCTGAAGATTATGTGCCTTGGGGTTGCCCTTCTTAAGGAATATCTTTGTAGTATACTCTGTATTTCCTGGACTTGAATGTTGGCTTGCCTTGCTAGGTTGGGGAAGTTGTTAGGTTGGATAATATCTTGAAGAGTGTTTTCCAGCTTGGATTCATTCTCTTCATCACATTCAGGTACACCTATTAAACATAGATTAGGTCTTTTCATATAATTCCAAAGGGCTAATATCCAGAATCTACAAGGAACTAAAACAGATTTATAAGAAAAAAATCCCATTCAAAAGTGGGCGAAGAACATGAATGGACACTTTTCAAAAGAAGACATTTATGAGGCTAACATATCATGCTCATCATCACTGGTCATTACAGAAATGAAAATCAAAACCATATTGAGATACTATCTCAAGTCAGTTAGAATGGAGACCGTTAAACAATCTAGAGATAACAGATGCTGGAGAGGATGTGGAGAAATAGGAACACTTTTAAACTGTTGGTGGGATTGTAAATTAGTTCAACCATTGTGGAAGACAGTATGGCAATTCCTCAAGACCTAGAAGTAGACATTCCATTTGATCCAGCAATCCCATTACTGAGTATATATCCAAAGCATTATAAATCATTCTATTATAAAGACACATGCATAGGTATGTTCATTGCAGCACTGTTTACAATAGCAAAGAATTGGAACCAACTCAAATGCCCATCATTGATATACTGGACAAGGAAAATATGGCACATATACACCATGAAATATTATGCAGCCATAAAACAATGATGAGTTCGTGTCCTTTTTAGGGATATGGATGAATCTGGAAACCATCATTCTCAGCGAACTGACACAAGAACAGAAAAACAAACACCGCATGTTCTCACTCATAGGTGAGTATTGAACAAGGAGAACACATGAACACAGGGAGGGGAGCATCATACACTGGGCTCTGTTGGGAGGGTAAAGGGGAGGTACAGCGGGGGACAGGGAGATTGGGGAGGGATAATGGGGAGAAATTTCAGCTATGGGAGATGGGGAGGGGGATGGAGGCAGCAAACCACATTGCCATGTTGTATCTATGCAACAATCCTGCATATTTTGCTCATGTACTCCAGAACCTAAAGCCTAATAAAATATATTTTTAAAAAAAGAATAAGTTAAGTATACAGAAATCACAAAAGTGTATGGTATGTAGTAAAAGCTACATAAGTATTTGATATTTTAAGCATTACATTAAGATTATATATAACATATTATCATAACCATAAATAACCATAAATATAACTATAATGGAGAAAATCTTATACATACTTTTTATAGATTAGTATTATTTTATTTTAGCCAGGACTAGAACCAGGTTTTGGGGGGCCTGAAAATGATATCTTTAACAAGTAAAATTCAAAATTAAGCACTAAGTTATCTAAGAATTGAAAAAAAAAGTCATGCTAATGAGAGACTAAAGCTTATGCTTTGTTACCTTGATGGAACCTTCATATGCCTCATTCTTTAAGAAAACATTTTGAATCCGAGAAGGTGGGGGACTATTTATGGACTAGTCATATATTTTTAGATACAACCTAGCACAACACATGTATGCTACATCTTCAATAAATATTAATTGTATGTTCTAAAGGGAATTACTGGATCAAAGAAAATTTTGATATTATTGGCAAACTTACTTTCTAAAATTTGTACCAAATTTAACTCCACTCCAAAATTCATAAGAATTCCCATTTTATCTGAATCTTACCAATGCTGGGCATTTTTTTTTTTTTTGGTTCAATATTGCTTTGTTTTGCCACACTAAAGTTTTTAAAATATGGATTCACATTTAAAATATGGATTCACATCTATTTCTAAAGAATAACCTTTGGCTTCATGTTATGTTTAAAAGGTCTTCTATATTCCAAGAGAATGAAAATAATCACCCATGCCTTCATCCCAATACTTTATAGCATCATTTTTTAGAGTTAAATATTTGATCATTCTAGGATGCATTGCATTATAACAAATTTCTTATAAATCCAATGTTTTCAATGCTTAGCCAGTTTTTCCTGTGAAATTTTGAGTAATACTTATTTCCCCTGATATAAAATGTTACCTATATTATATACTAAATTTCAGCATATAGTTAAATTAATATCTGAATTCTTCATTTTCTTTTTATAATCTATCAAGGTTTCAGTCAAGATTGTTTTGGATTAATTAATTAAGTTCGATGAAAATGATATGTTTACAATATTAAGCCATCCTATTCAAGAAGCCTATTTAAATTATATTTAATATTAGTAGTCTCCTTAACTTTCTTATCAATATATTTTTATTTATAGATTTTTTCATTTTGTTATTTTGATTTATCTTATTTTGCATACTTTTTTATTTTTTAGTAATATATATTCACATTATAAGTAAAAAGTATAAAAGATAAAATAAGTTATCCAGATACTCTGGCTTGCTAGAAACAATCAATATTTAATGTCTCTTTATGCATACAAGAACTCATATTTTTAAACTATTTAAACAGACACAGTAAGAGTAGGGAGATACATACACACCAAGACATGAAAATATGCTAGTATAAATTAAGAAGAACTAAATTTTATTTTACCTGAACTTAACTGTAGTCAAGCTAAAGGAATTAACATACTTTAGTTAAAAGGCTTATTTTTTATTTTTAAATTATGAGATGTTAAATCCTTTAAATTCTTCTAGGTTTAAGGAAAAAATATTGAAATTATTAAGCTGAAGCCACGATATATTCAATGTTCACACATGTTCAGTGTGGAAACCTTGAATTATTCCTTGCTATCAAATAAGAAATATTTAGATTCACGCATTTTCTCATACTTCATACTTCCTCTAATTATGGATTTTTTTTTTTTAATTTGAGACAGGATCTCCCTGTTTCATCCAGGCTAGAGTGCAGTGGCATGATCACAACTTGCTGCAGCTTCAACTTCCTGAGCTCCAGAAATCCTCCCACCTCGGCCTCTGGAATAGCTGGAACTACAGGTGTGTATCATCACTCCTGGCTAATTTTTAAAAAATTGTTTGTGGATACAGGATCTTGCCATGTTGCCCAGGTTGGTCTCAAACTCAAGTGATCAAACTCAACTTCAGCCTACCACGTAGCCTAGACCACAGGCATACATGACCATGCCCATTTAATTTTTAAAATTATTTGTAGAGACAAGAGTCTAGTTTTGTTGACCAGGCTGATCTCAAATTCCTGGGCTTAAGCAGTCCTCCCACCATGGCCTCCCAAAGGGCTGGAATTACAGGTGTGAGCATCATGGCTACCCTTATCAGTTTTTATGCTTGTATTTTCTTTCACATTTTCTAGAATTCATATTACACTCTGTAACCACAATACCCAGTCACTTCACCTTTTTTGTACATTTAAATGGAATTAACATGATATGAATGCTCCTCCATATTTGAGCTCTTTATTTTATTCAAGTAGAATTTTTGGGTGCTGTCTTCTCTGAGGCTTTTCAAGACTATATGATTTTTGTCCTGTATGTCTACTGTCCGGTCTACTTGAGTGTAATTTAGTTGGGTATTGTCACTTTAAGTAATACTTCTTTTCCCTAGGAATTTTGTAGATGTTACAATAGTTTTCTGAGAAGTCTGAGACCAATACAATTCTTTTACCTTAGAAAGTACACTTGGTTTGTCTATGTGGCTACCTTAAGAAATCTTTCCTTATGATTAAAATTTAGTACTAAGTCAAGTTGCAGCTAGAAGCATATTTTTTATTCAATTCTTCTAATACATGGATTAGAAGAATTTTAATTATGTATTTTTATTCTTCCACATAAATTTGAGAAGACATTTACTATCTAAAATTTGAGCTATATAATAATTTTTGGGTCATTTATAATATTAGGCCATTCCATAGGTAGAATGCAATTGTCTACTTAGTAGTCTTGTGAGAGCTTTATTATTTCATAGATTGAGAAGAGTTTCTGTTTAAATTTAGATTGCATTTCATTTATTATTATTATTATTATTACTATCATTATTATTTTGGTCTCACTCTGCAGCCCAGGCTGGAGTGCAGTGGCACGATCTCCGCTCACTGCAACCTCCACCTCCCAGGTCTCCGTTCAAGCAATTCTCCTGCCTCAGCCTCCCTAGTAGCTGGGATTACAGGCACACACCACCATGCCTAGCTAAATTTTTTTTGTATTTTTAGTAGAGACAGTTTCACCATGTTGGCCAGGCTGGCTTGAACTCCTGACCTCATGATCCACCTGCCTTGGCCTCCCAAAGTGCTAGGAATACAGCTGTGAGCCACTGCGCCTGGCCTTATTTTTTACTTTATTGCAAGGGGATCTTTAGGTTATTTCAGGTCTATCTTATAACTGACAAGATTACTTAACTTTTTTATTTGGTACAGTTCTTTTTATTTTTTATTTATTCTGTGTAGATAAGTACATTCTTTGCAAATAATGATAGTTTTAGATCTTACCTTTTAGTCTCTACATGTATTATTTCTTTATTTTTTAAGAAATTTTTTTCAGTGCTATGCTTTAAAAAAGCATAATAATGGGCTTCACTGACTTAAAGAGAATACATTTAAATTATTCTGTTACATATGCTTACCGAATATAGAGAATACGAGGTGTATTGACCAGATCCTTTCCTCCAAGATTGAAGCTCTTGTTCTCCCAGTTGTTGGCATATTGAGGACCAACAGCTCTTATCCAAGTCCATCCAATACTTGACTTTAGGTGAAGACAACTTCCTTGCACAAGGTCATGCCGTTTTTTTTAGGAGCAGCCTTTATCTAATGATGGATAGATTTGATGGCCTAAAATCCTGGCCCTCTTATCCCAGATGGCCTCAACTCTGAATAGCTCATACTAGTTTCCATTCTCTGTAGAAGATTGAGGTCTCTCACAAATGCGTAGCAGTGGGCCATCTCCTGCCCAGTGCTACTTTCTTTACTCCTTCCAAACCCAAAGTATTGTTCATGTGAGCACTCTCCCAGAAACTTGGAAAATGCCTGTCTCAGTCTGCTTCCCACCAGTAACATCAAGATAGGAAGCGTTCTTTAATATTTTCAGTTTAGTAGGACTGTTTTAACACAAATGCATGCTAAAATATATCAAACATATTTCTTCGTCTATTGAAATAATTGTATAATTCTTCTCTTATGTTGATATAATATAGCATCATATGGTTATTTTCTGATGCTAAGCCATCCTTGCATTTCAGGGATAAATCCAAATTAAGAATCATTATATATTTATTATATTTATTTTATTTATTAATTAATTTATTTATTTAACTTTTTAAAATTATACTTTAAGTTCTGGGATACATGTGCAGAATGTGCAGGTTTGTTACATAGGTATAGACATGCCATGGTGGCTTGCTGCATCCATCACCCTATCATCTACATTAGGTATTTCTACTAATGCTATCCCTTCCCTAGCACCCCACCCCTGAAGTGGATCATAATATAGTTTATAAAATTGTTGCATTTACTTTTTTTATATATGTATAATATATATTAGATTAAACTTTAACATATCTTTGTTTTAGGTTTTACAAATATGTACTTATAAGTGAAGTGGGGCCATTATTTTGTTTAATTGTACTTCCCTGAATGAATTTTATAATAAAAACTATACAAGCTTTAGCTGAAAACATTCATTGTAAAGTTAATCAGAGTACACGAGGTTAAATGTATAATAAAAACAGTCTCCACATCTCAATGTTTTAAATGCAGCATTTCATTTTTTTCGTGCAAATAAATGAGAAACACAGCTTTCAACATTTCTCTAACCAAGTTGTCTTCCATAGAATAACTCAATGACCGTTCTATCTTGATTTTGCAGCTCAAATGTTAGATACTTAAGAAATAACTCCATTACCACTTAGAAAACTTTAGATATCCCTCTATTTTTTTCTTCCTCTCTTTTCACATTTCTTAGTATTCATTATGTCATAGTTTGTCACTACTGTGTGATGATATGAAAAAAATTTTTTTTTTAGAAAGAGAGAAAGGAAGAGAAAGAATAAAAAAAAGAAAAAGAAAAAGAAAAAAAAAAGAATGAAGGAGAGGAAGAAAGAGGAAAGGAAGAGGGAGAGAGAACAGGGGTGTTGCTTTATTGCCTGGGGTAGAATGCAGTCTAAAAATGGGTATGCCTTAATTGTGTTTAATAATAGAGACATTAAAAAAAATGAGGGAAGAAAATAATTAACAAGCAGCCAACCAATATTTCATTTAAACCTATAAATAGGTGTGATATGGTACTGATAAGAGTGTATATTCTGTGTATTTAAAGCGGAGAGTTCTATAAAATGTTAATTCAGTCTACTTATTCCGGATTTGAGTTCAAGTCTTGGATATTGATGTTAACTTTCTGTCTCAGTGATCTGTCTAATATTGATGTTAAAGTCTCCCACTATTATTGTGTGGGAGTCCAAGTCTCTTGATAAGTCTTATATACCTGGATATTCCTGTATTGGGTGCGTATATATCTAGGATCTTTAGCTCTTCTTGTTACATTGATCCTTTTATTATGTAATATCCTTCTTTGCTTCTTTTGATCTTTGTTGCTTTAACGTCTATTTTATCAGCAAAAATTGCAACTCCTGCTTTCTATTTATTTATTTATTTTTGCTCTCCACTTGGTTGGTAAATATTTCTCCATCCCTTTGATTTGAATCTTTGTGTATCCTTGCATGTGAGATGGATCTGGATGTAGCATACCAATGGTTCTTGGCTTTTTTTGCCTGTCTGTGTCTTTGGATTGGGGGATTTAGTCGATTTAAATTTAGAATTAATAACAAAATATGTGAGTTTGATACTGTCATTTAATGTTAGCTGGCTGTTTTGCCCATTAATTGATGCAATTTCTTTATTATGTTGATGTTCTTTATTTTTTGGTATTTTTTTTAGAAAGGCTGATACTGGTTGTTCCTTTCTATTTGTAGTGGTTCTTTCAGAAGCTCTTGTAAAGCAGGCCTGGTGGTGATGAAATCTCTGAGTGCTTGCTTGTTCACAAAAGATTTTATTTTTCCTTCGCTTATGAAGCTTAGTTTGGCTGGAGGTAAAATTCTGGGTTGAAAGTTCTTTTCTTTAAGGATGTTGAATATTGGCCCCCACTCTCTTCTGTCTTGTAGGGTTTCTGCTGAGAGATCTGCTGTGAGTCTGATAGGCTTCCCTTTATGGGTAACCTGACCTTTCTCTCTGGCTGCCCTCAGTATTTTCTCTTTCATTTCAACCCTGGTGAATCTGGGGATTATGTGCCTTGAGGTTGGTCTTCTTGAGGAATATCTTTGTGGTGTTCTCTGTATTGCCTGGAGTTGAATATTGTCCTGCCTTGCTAGGTTGGGAAAGTTTTCCTGAATAATATCCTGAAGTGTATTTTCCAGCTTGGATTCATTCTCTTCGTCACATTCAGGTACACCTATCAAACGTAGATTAGGTCTTTTCACATAGTCCCATATTTCTTGGAGACTTTGCTCATTCTTTTTTATCCTTTTTTTCTCTATCATGCCTTCTCGTTTTATTTCATTGAGCTGAAATTCAACCTCTGATATCCTTTCGTCTGTTTGATCAATTCAGCCGTTAGAACTTGTGCATAGTTCGTGAAGTTCTAGTGTTGTGTTTTTCAACTCCATTAATTCACTTATATTCCTCTCTAAATTATGTGTTATTGCTAACATTTCGTCAAACCTTTTTTCAAAGTTCTTAGTTTCTTTGCATTGGGTAGAACAAGTTCTTTTAATTCCCAGAAGTTTCTTATCATCCACTTTTTAAAGCCAGATTCTGCTAATGGAACACGGTCTTTCTCCATTAGACCTTGTTCCCTTGCTGATGAGGAACTGTGATACCTGCAGAGGGAGAAGCGTTCTGATTTGGGGTATTCTCAGCCTTTTTAGGCTGGTTTCTTCCCTTCATTATAAATTTATCCATCTGTGGCCTTTATAATTACCGTCTTTATAGTTGGGTTTCTGAATGGACGTCCAATTTGTTGATTTCCGGCGCTAAAATCTGAGCAACCCACTGCACCGGCCAAAACAGCGGCTTTAAGACTGATGGTGCTTTTCTGACTCTGCACCGAGAACCGCCACACCAAGGCAGTGGCAAAACCACCTCGCCGGCCACAAGAGTCGCGCTGGCGACACGTGGGGCTCCTCCGCTGGAAATCTTCTGGTGCGTGAGCAACAAAAATTGATCTGAAAGTGTGGCGTCCTCTCGTTCTCTGCGCTTTCAGTGGGAGCTGCAATCCCGAGCTGCTAGTGATCAGCCATCTTGGATTTCTCTCCTAAATTGTAAATGTTTATTTAAAATGAGAGAAAATGTTTATCTCTCCTAAAAATTGTAAACTTTAAGAGTGCAAAAAACCCTTTCTCCCTAACATTTGTCAGAGTGGCTAACATATGTTAGAAACTAAATAATGTTTGCTTGATGAATAAACTATACTATTAAAGTTTACCCTGAATCATTTAAACATTTCTAATAATGGAAAGATATGTTCCTAAACTATAAGTGTAAAAATTATAAAGTATAAATTATTTCTCTATTAATTTATAAATTATTGTATTAAAAGAGAACATCAGCCATTTTATTTAGTTAGTTAATTACTTTCTGGACTGTAAAATCCTCAGCAAGACAAATTGAACAAGAATAACAAAAAATTTTTTTGATAAATAATTGACTAATTGCCCCTTTTAAGGTAATGAGTTATATTAACAAAAGACCATGTCTATGACCGGAGTCTAGATATAAACACCAATGAGGATAGAAGGAAAGCAAGATAAACTCATGTCTCCATCTGTTAAGCCAATGTAAGTATCAGGGTTTATTAGTTTTGCCAGTTCCAATTTTTGAAAAAAATTAATTAGAATGTCATTGGATAAAACAGGACCTCCCAATTTTACAATATATCTACGACCTGCTATTTACCTATACATGTCTACTGAATCTATTTAAGTGACTTATATAGGATCTGATGGGATTCAAGTTTATCACTCTTGTCCTTATTTCTAAAGAAATATAGAAAATAAAAAACAAACACTGCAGTCAGTTAGAAAATGAAATATTATTTTGTAAATGTCCCTAGAAAATCCTTCAGAAAATAATTCACATTTCATTTTCATTCATTACATTCATTGAATATTATTTCATTCAGAAAATAAGGGATTAATGTACTCACTTTATACAAGAACTTGCAAACCAAAAAGAAAATATAAATTAACATTTTGAAAAAATAGCATGTATTTTATGGCATGTTCACATAGAATAATATTATATGACCACTAGAAGTCATGATATAGAAGAGGCCAGGTGTAATGGCGCATGCCTGTAATTCCAGCACTTTGAGAGGCCAAGACAAGAGTATCACTCGAGGCCAGGAGGTAGAGACCGCTTGAGCAACACAGTGAGATTCTGTTGCTACAGAATATTTTTAAAAAATTAGCAAGGAGTGGTGCTGTGTGCCTGTATTTTCAGCTATTTGTGAGGCTGAGGAGGGAGGATCACTTGTGCCCAGGAGGTCAAGGCTTCAGTAAGCCATAATCATGTCACTGCAGTCTAGCCCGAGTAACAGAGCTCAAGCACAGTCTCAAAAAAAAAAAAAAAGAAGGTTATGTAATAATTTAGGAAAGCAAATACAAATTGTAAACTCAAAAAACACAATATACTGCGTATAATCTTTTGATTAAAAAGGAAGAACTAGAGAGATAAGGAGAAAAGGGGAAGAGAAAGAACAGGAGAAGGAGTATGGAAGAGAAAGAAGGGGAGAAAAGTGTAGAGGATACAAAGGTGTTAAGAGTAAGAGTTTCAGTTCCTTGGTGCCTTGGTGAAAGTACAGATTTGCCTCTTACAAAGACAGACCTTGGATTAAGTGACTGACCTCAATTTGTCTTAGTTTCCTCATTTGCAAAATGAAAATGATAATAATAGTAGTCCTTTACAAGGCTGTTTTGAAGTCTAAGTGAGTTAGTATATATGACAAATCACTTAGATTTGTGCCTAGGAAACACTTTATATTATATATTACAAGCTATTATAAGTAATTGTTTCTAGGACAGAGAAAAATTATAAGTTATTGTAAGCAATTGTTTCAAAGAAAGAGAAACTGGAAACATACATGTCGAAGGAATGGAATCTTGAGGTTGTGGAATTATGTTTGTCTATCAACGATACAGACTCTGAGCAAAACTGCCCAAGTCGAAATCTTGCCTCTGCCTCTCAAGAGCTTTCTGTCTTGGGATAGGTTATTTAAATCTTTTGTTCCTCAATTGTCACGTTTGTCAACTGGAAAACAACCATAACTAACTCAGAGAATTAACTGAGCTAATGAATATGAAGTGAATACAGTGCTCGGCCCATAGTAAGAGCTGCAAGAAGGCCCACTCTTATCTAAGCACTTTCTCTTTAAGAGATTGTATGTGTAAGGTGTATTAGAAAGAATGCATGCATATATTTTAAGAGTTTTAATTGGCTTATGTAATGAATCTTTCAACGGTGAAAGATGTAGCAAAATTACATCACGGTGTAAACATTTATATACTCTTTGCATTTTTTTTTGTAAAGGTTTGGCCTATATAACAATTTCTCATTATTGCCTTGCCTCTTCTTCATAACTCATACATTTTTCTGCAGTTTGGACTTTTCTTATTGTGGAACTAATATGTATTCTTTTGGTGCCTCTTCATTTCTCTGAAGAATTTCATCCCTCAAAACTTGGACCGTAGAGAAAGTGCTGAATATCTGTTTCTCTATTTTTTAAAGTTTATAGTAAGAAAGTAGTCATTCAGATCTGCATCCTCCGTTTAAGATCTATGTGACATCTGAAAATCATGTACCTGAACTCAGGATAATCTCTCTTGCCATGAAAAAGACACTTTATATTGAAAACTTGCACTAACCTGCATAAGCTCTTCATTCAAAGAAAAGTTATTAATATCATTGACATAATTCCTAGGTAAGCTATAAGGGGACTTTCTTATTTAATCTTGCCTATTTTTGTGTTTAGTACTATTTTGGAATCTGAAAATATAACAGCGAATAGCCCAAATAAGGTCCCTGTCTTCAAGGAGCTTGCAAATGAATGAGGAAAAGGCAATTATACCAATAAAAAGATGAAGAACACATAGAAACTGATTTAAAAAAAATTTTTAGATGTTCAATACACACACATAGTTTTAAAGTCACAAACAATACATCATTTAAAAAATAAAATATCTATCATCTTTACCTATCAAATTAAACATAGAAAATAATAACAATATAATTTTATACAAGCAAATAATGAAAAAGATATCTAAATATCCAAAAATAGAGAAATGCTCAAATGAATTATGGTGCACTCACACAATGAAAAATAATGCATTCTCTTCTCTGAGGGAACATGAGATTAAGTAGTCACAGGATTCTACCCTTTGGGCATATCAATAGTAGCATTATGAATTGGATATCATTTCAGCACATTTAAGACTGAAGCAAGAAAAAGATCTTCTCAGTTAGCCACCATGTGTCACCTGATCCTATTTATAAGCCTCTTGAACATTAAATGGCTCTTTGAAAACAGTTTTTTTTTATACCTTAAGTGCAACTTGAATCAGAAACATACATATTTTGTAGCTATTTGAATCACAAAAATGATTGAGTTTTTGTCAGTGTAAGAGGGATTATCAACTCTGCATATTATATCTTTGAAATGCCAATGGGCTCTCTTCTTTGGGTTTTTGCTAGAAGAACACACAGTGTTCTCAGATGTGATCTGGTTTGCATCTCTGCTTTGACCATGCATTACTTTGCAAATATCTACATTCACTTTAGTATATTTTACTTATCTGTAAAATGGGGATTACAATGAATAGTTTAAAAGTGTTGAATGGATTCAGATTTACAGAGCATGTAGAACTGTATTTGTCTCACAGTTTACACTGTAAAAATGAATTTATTCCTACTTCTTTTTTTTTTTTCCTTTATGGATTCTGCATACCTTATGGGAAGATCAAAAGATGTTTAGCTTTGGTTGGAAAATTAAATCTTCAAAAATGAAGAAAGCAAAATGGAACCTGGGTGGAGGGGTTGTCTTTTGCAGTGGCAGCATTAGAACTGCTTCAACTCTTAGCCACCAGAGAACCCACACGTTATTCAAGACAGAGCTCAAAGTAGTCCACAGAATTGATTAGGGATAAGGAAGTACCTGGTAGCTAATAGGAGTGCCAGGCAAATAGAAGGGGACACAATTTTGGATCCCAACCATCTGGGTGATCCAAAATCATCACAAAGTCAGACGAGAAATTTGAGTCCAATCTGTCATTTAAGTAGCACTTTGATGTCTTAGTCTGTTTGGGCTGCTATAATAAAGCATGATAAACTTGTGGCACTTAAACAATGGAAATTATTTCTCACAATTCTGGAAGCTAGAAAGTCCAAGATAAATCGCTTGCATATGCGGAATCTGGTGAGTGCCCACCTCCTGGTGCACAGACAGCCATCTTCTCATGTCCTCACATGGTGGAAGGGGCAAGGCAGCTCTCTGGGGTCTCTTTTATAGAGGCACTGATCCCATTCATGAGGGCTGTATTCTCATCTAATCACCTCCCAAACGTCTTTCTCTTCTAATAGCCTCACATTGTTGATTTGATTTTAACATATAACTTTTATGGGGCACACAAGTATTTGAACCATAGTAATGTATTTTAGAAAAAGAATAAAAATAAACAGTACATATGACACCCGCATATGAAAAAAGTCATAAAAGTGATACACCTAAATGAATGTCTGAAGGTTAGGAACTACTCTCCTAGTCAAAGTCATGATGGAGGCTTTAAGAGGGAAAGCAGTGGTATATTCCTGAGCTAACTTTTAATTAGAGCTGTGATCTGGTTTGGCTGTGTCCTCACCCAAATCTCAACCTTGAATTGTAGTAATCCCCATGTGTCAAGGGTGGGGCCTGGTGGAGATAACTGAATCATGGAGGCAGTTTCTTCCATGCTGTTCTCATGGTAATGAATAAGCCTCAGAAGATCTGATAATTTTATAGATGGGAGTTTCCCTGCACAAGTGCACTCTTGCCTGCTGCCATGTAAGACATGTCTTTGCTCCTTTTTTACCTTTCACCATGATTGTGAGGCTTCCCCAGCCATATGATGCTGTGAGTCAATTAAACATCTTTGTCTTTATAAATTACCAAACCTTGGATATTTCTTTATAGCAGTATGAAAACGAACGGATTCAAGCTGCCAGACATGTATTGCTACAAAGCTACTTAAGTGCTTCTGACTTAGCACCCAGTATAGTGCTACATACACAATATATATCTGATGAAATGTTAGTTCCTTTCTCAGTCTATTGACCCTTGTCCTGTTTGTTGGCATTTTAAATGTCCTCCATTGGTGATTAGACCATCTCATTATGTCTGTCAAAAGGGCTATGACCTCAAAGACTCAATCCCATGTCTTCTCCCGGTTGTCACTGCCAAGGCCTTGGCAGTTCTCTGAATTCATCAGAAACTTTCCCAAATTGCATACTTTTCTAAACTTTCAGTAGAGTAGGCAATTCTCTACCTTAATCTTAGACTGTTGCTCTGAAAAATCTTAAAGACACTCAGTGATACCAGGACCTTTCCATTTGAGGAAAAGGGTTGTCAAACTGGCAAAACAATAACTACCAAGAGAGATACTGCAATAGGCTGGAGATCTGACTGTGAAAAGCAAATGCAGAGATGCAGAGTTTCTGCTGGCATCTGGAAAGCCAACATCCCAAAAATATTTGGACATATGAGCATACCCGAAGCCTAAGAAATCTCATGACTAATGATAAAAAGGGAGCATTCAAAAATGCTACGACCTCTTGTCAATTAAATACGGAATGGCTTGGGCTCAGGAAAAATACCACCCAAAACATACAATTCAGTAAATGAAATAGATCCTTTAAGTCTTTATTATCGAGAATTCAGAGATGTCATCCCTGTAGGGAAAGGATAAAGCAGGTTTTTCATGTCTCTTCAGCCTGACTACAAATATAACTATTGTAGAATAAATAGAAAGGAAAGATAACAATCATTAAGTCATTATTATTTGTCAAGCATTTTACACAAATTGTCATTTTATTTATTTATTTATTCAATATTTATTGAGCACATAATACATTGTTATAAGCCAGGAAATATCAAAGTGAAGAAGACTTTACCTCAGATAGCTTAGATTTTAGTGAGAAAGGTGACAGGTAAAATAATAAATATACAATGTGATTTCAGGTATAATAAGTGACTATGAAGATAAATAAAAGAAGGTAAAGATGAACGAGTGGGCTGTGTGTGGTGGCTCGCGCTTGTAATCCCAGCATTTTGGGAGGCTGAGGCAGGTGGATCATGAGGTCAGGAGTTCAAGACCAGCCTGACCAACATGGTGAGATCCCATCTCTACTAAAAATACAAAAATTAGCCAGGTGTGGTGGTGCACACCTATAATCCCAGCTACTCAGGAGGCTGAGGCAGGAGAATCGCTTGAATCTGGGAGGCAGAAGTTGCAGTGACCCAAGATTGTGCCACTGCACTCCAGCCTGAGTGACAGAGTGAGGCTCTGTTTCAAAAAAGAAAAAAAGATTAAGGAATGACTGAGAAGACAGGCAGCTGTATACACAGTGTTAGAGAAGGCCACATGAAATCATGCTTTTGAACTTACCATTGTAGGAATTCATAGAGTAGGCCAAGTAAAACTGCAAGGACATTTTCCAGCTATGGGAAAAGCATATGCAAAAGCAATAATGCAGGAATGAGCTTGGTCTTGCCAAGGAAGAGCAAAGGAGCCAATATTGATAAAGCAGACTGTGTGAAGAGAGAAATGGTAAGAAAGAAGCAAGGACTGTCAGGCAGGGACCAAATGATGGACAGAGCTATACTTCCCAGCAGGAACTTTGGATCACCTCATTTTCACAACAATCTGGTGAGAGAGGATTTCTTATTCTAGATAGAAAACATTCAGAAAGCTGATCTCAAAGTTATTACCTATCTTAGTACATATGAGTTGGAATAAAACAGAGAGCTAGACAGAGATAAATACAATATTAGAATGCAGATTTTAAGAATGCACATCTAACCTTAATTTCACTGTACTACACTACCACCTAAATTACATCCTAAGTTACTTAGCAGTATGAATTATAGACCATTTATAACAAACTCTCTTTTAAAACTTTAAAATAAGCATTTAGGCATCCTGATTCTGTTCAACATATAATTATCAAGACTAGGTATGTGTCCAACCTGGAAGAAAAGACTTTCAAGAGACCCTTTGTATCCAAGGAATTTTCAGTCTTTCTGGAGAATTCAACAGTAGCTGGAACTGTTTCTGAAGTCAAGGCAACTATAGATACAAGAGAGACACTGACATGGAAGATAGGACATGTGGGGGTTGGTTGAAGAAGCTGGGTTGAGGAAGTCTTAAAAAATAAAATACTGCAATTCCAGTAAAAATATCAACTTCTTTTTCCTGCAATTAGCAGTCTATTTTTAAAATACTAATTTCCATATGGAAAAAATAAGCAAGATTGTTGAATAAAACTTCACAAAGAAAAACGACACAACTTATTTTGTCTGGGCATGGTGGCTGATATGGTTTGGCTCTGTGTCCACACCCAAATCTCATCTCATATTGTAATCCCCACATGTCAAGGAAGGGGCCTGGTGAAAAGTGATGGGGTCATGGGTGTGGTTTCCCCCATGCTGCTCTCACGGTAGTGAGGGACTTTTCCCAACAGCTGATGGGTTGAAAGTGTGACATTTCCTCACTCTTGCTCTCTCTCTTTCCTGTTAGCATGTAAAAGGTGGCTGTTTTCCCTTTGCCTTCTGCCATGATTGTAAGTTGCCTGAGGCCTCCTCAGCCGTGGAGGACTGTGAGTCAATTAAACTTCTTTCCTTCATAAATCATCCAATCTCAGACAGTATATTTATAGTAGTGTAGTAATGGACTAATATAGTGGCTCAGGCTTGTAATCCCAGCACTGTAACAGGCTGAGGCAGAAAAA
>NW_016107737.1:529107-542624 GCF_001604975.1 Cebus imitator | reverse complement strand
AAAGAAAGGAAAAAAGAGCAAGAGAGAGAGAAGAAAGGAAGAAAGGAAGAAAGGAAGGAAGAAATGAAGAAAGGAAGAAAGGAAGAAAGGAAGAAAGGAAGAAAGGAAGAAAGGAAGAAAGAAAGAAAGAAAGAAAGAAAGAAAGAAAGAAAGAAAGAAAGAAAGAAAGAAAGAAGGAAAGAAAGAAGGAAAGAAAGAAAGGGAGAAAAACATGTGTTCAGGGAGCTCTGCCAGATATAAAGCATAGTGTATACCATCTTCAATTGAAACGTTGTGGTATTGATACCTGAGTAAATAGATAATCTAAATGGGGCACAATAGAAAATTCAGAAATATATCTAAGTTGAGGATGAAAGTATTGTATAAGGAAAAGATGGTACCACCAATCAATGGGTGTATCAGCTTCCTAGGGCTGCCATAAAAATGTATCACAATATGTGTGGCTTAGAGCAACAAAAACTTACCGTTTCACAGTTCTGGAGAACAAAAGCTTGAAATCAAGGTTTTGGCAGAGCAATGCTCCCTCTGAAGACCCTAGGGAAGAATCAGTTCCAGACCTCCCTCCTAGCTTCAGGTAGTATCAGGCAGCCCATGACCTGGGGATAGCCATCTGTTTCTTCTGCCCATTCACATAATCTTTCCTCCCTCGGCGTGTATCTATCTCTATGTCTCAATTGTCCCTTTTAAAATAAGGGCATCAGTCATATTGAATTAGGGTCCACTTTACTGACCTCATTTTAACTTCATTGCTTCTATAAAGACTCTGTTTTTAAAAAACACTGCATTCTGAAGCACTGGGGGAAGGACTTCAACATCTGTTTTTAGGGAGACATAATTTAACCCATAATAATAGGAGGAAAGGTGTTGGGGGAAAATAGCCATAAACACATTCATACTTCTCTTTGGATACTAGAAAAAAATAAATGAATCAGAGGTTTAAACATAAATACTAAAATCATGAAGATTTAGTAAATTCATTTAATACCTGAAAATGAAGAACACTTGTAACTTTAAATCAAAATGCAAAACAAACGATCATATGGATTCATTTAACTATAAAAATGCTGTTTTAAACTTTTGAACGGGCAAAAATTTCTCCACTAAAATCAGTTGATATAAAAAAAAAACCTACAAAATTTATTTTTAGATTCCATCATAAAGGAGTAATATCTCCAAAAGAAGATAAGGTCTTAAAACTTGAGAAGAAAACAACAAACAAGAAAAGAATAAAAATTAGTAAAATATAGAAAGCGAATCTTAACTATATGAGAATACCAACTTCATTTATAACAATATAATTGAATATTAAATTGTTCTGAAGTACTGTTTCTTCCTTATCTGACTGGCAAAATTGAAAAGTTTTAACTGTCTATTTTGTTAGCGATACTATGGGGAAAGAGGCTCTTCCTATATTACTGGTAAGAATATTAGAATTTCATCTTTATGGAAGTAATTTGGACATCAGTCATATTGCATTAATAATTATTCAATAATAACAACTCATAATTAATAATATTATTAGTACCTCAATAATTATTAATTAGTAATAATATCAACTATTTAATAATGATTGAATAATATTCAGTAATAGTTGTTATCAAATAATTATTAATATAATAATTAGGATATTATACACATATTTATCATTTGACTTAAAAAATAAGTTTTGAAGTATAATCAAAAATACAAATTGACTTATTTATAATGTTCTTCACTGAGATATTATTGATATGGCAAGTGTCTATTAATAGGAAGTTGATTGAGCAAAGCATAGCATACAATGAAACCCTATGCAGCGAGAAAAGAAAGAATGCAAAAGATCTCTATACACTGATATGTCTAGAATGTGATATATATTGTGATTTTTTTGTGTAATAAATGGATGAAATATGCATTTGCTCTTTTTTTGTAAAGAAAAGGGGGTAGCAAAAATAAAGAAAGAACAAGTAAAGTGGTTATCATAGGAGAAAATAAAAACAGGGAGTCAGACATTTTTACTAGATAAATCAAACTTTTCTAAATATGATCTCTAGTTCAGATATGTATTACTATACACATCTATTTACATTGATGTGTTTACATACTCAAAAATGAAATTAAATTTAAAGGCAATCACTAGAAATTGTAAACAAATTGAAACTAATGTATCCATGTATTGAATTGATGACATAATCAAAAATCTGTATTAAAGTTACTTAGTAACATAGAATAGTACAGTATTTTGACTATATATCCTCTGTAGCCATATTTAAAGAACAATAAAAACTGAAAGGAAGTCTTAAAATTTTATGCAGTAATTCAATTGTTCATAGCATTGTTGATGCTATTATTTTAGATTATTTTACATATGTTGTAGGACAATGCAAGCAAGTAATTTTGTTAATGTTACTAGAAATCAAGCTTTTCAAAGTCATAAAAATATAAAATAATATACTTAAGGAAGTAAAAAAACTATTAGTAAATCTTTGGAAATATCAGTATATAATCACAACAAGGAAGCTAACAAACATTCATGATTTATCAAGATAACCCAAGGACCAAAATCAAGAATTATCTTTATTTTGTGCTTCAAAAGGAAAAGTCTATGGAAATGATTAAAATGTATTTTTTTTAAAAACTCATTATTTTAAAATTATTTCAAATTGAAATAAGAAGAGTAGTAAAATAATTTAATGAAAATACATACATTCATACCTGGAGACATGTACAGCATCTCAGTAAGTGTCAGAAAGAAATTAGGACACCAATTCCTTTCTCTGAATAGCGGCAATTAAAAGAAAAGAGTTTAGTACAAACTCTTTAAACTTCCTTTTCTGTAGAATATGTACTGAAAGATAACCAACCAGTTATAGGTTAGATGGGAAAATTGTACTTTAAATAAGAACTGCATTTACTAAATGTGGGAATAATGGCAAAATCAGAAAATCACCATTTTGTGCTATCCAGTTAAGCAGTTGATTCAGACAATAATCCTCAATAGATGAAACCATTAGATGAAAGTTTGATGGAGAATATATTGTGGTGATCAAATTGCTATTATTTGAACCCAGGGTCAATCTTTGCATCATTAAAAGTAAGGAAAATCAAATATTGTTAGTCTCCTAGCATAATGCAATATGAAGCACAGTACATCAACCATTAATTAATCTGTCAAAAAGTGGAATCCAAATCTAACCAAGTGCTAACTTCCATATATGAATACCCAGAAAATAAAAGGCACAAGTTAAATGACACAAAAATAAGCAAACAGATAAATGCATCATGTGCTGTACTTTGTAAGAGAACTGATCAGTCTCTACATTAAGAGAAACGGGAAGAATATTTGCTTCATTAAAAAAATAAAGAGTTGTGACATACAAATGTAATGGTACCTTACTTGTTCCATAATTAATATAGACCAACTAGAAAAATAATTTTTTAGATAATCAAAGGAATTCAACTAGGTACTATTATATGATTATGATATTAAGATACCAATATATTAAAATATAGATAAAATATCATATAATATGGTGTTTTTAATGTGGTCAATGTCATAAGGACTTATCTGATACTTCCTTCAAAATATGTAAGAGAAACATTTTTGAAAGGAAAGGAATAGATAATGCAAATTTTAGGCAAAATTAGGATAATTGTCAAATCTCAATTGTTGGTACCTGGGGGATAATGTACTAAATATGTTGAAATTTCTTTTAAAGTTAAAACCAAAGGAGAAACAAAGTCTCTGTTTGTAAACTTGTTTTTCTTTTTCTCCCCAAACTTTTATTGAGTAGTCCCTTGCTTACAACTACTGTTCTGTTCACACAAACAAGAACTTTGACAATAAAACTGTATGGCAGCAAAATTGAATAAAATGAATTTTATATATCTATATCTATATATAGATATAGATATAGATATACATCTGTACCTATCTCCTCTCTCTCTCTCTCTATATATATATATATATATCTAGAAGGTCTGGTAATTTTCCACAGGGAAAGATGTTCTAAAAATGTATTCTGGAAAACTATATATATATCGTTCATTTGAACAATATAAAATCACATGATTTTATTTAATGAGAAATCAATGAAGTACAGCCAATAACCAACAAAACAGTGATCAAAATACGTCATGCTGTTTATATTACAATGCGTAAACCTTCATGTATGCAAAAAAATTAGGAGGCCACAGGATCCTAGGATGGAATTTAAAATGTGACAAAATATAATCTAATTATATTACAAATGTATGAAACAACTTCCCTGAATGGTTTGGAAGAAAGGTGCTAATCTAAGTAACTTTGGAAATGAGTGAATGCTGTAAGTCTAAAGGCAAAATAAATTATACATAAGCCCTGGACTCCAGTTGATGAAGCTGTTTTCCACAGGGATATGGGCTAACAGCTCTGATACTGCTTTACATGTATACCGTGACTGAACAATCAAGTAAATGCATGGCAGATGGTGGAAGCCAGCTTTCTCACTGTAGGAGTGTAGGTTATAGATAAGTAACTGAAACAGTCCAGAATGATCTATGTTGTAAGGGATTAGTCATAGACATCTGTATAAATTTATATCTAGCTCAATATAAATACAGATGGTTACACATAGAAATATTTATAGATATTTTTATACACACAGGTTAGTCTACACAAATACATATATCCTCACTCTGTCAGCTGAGTGTGTCTGAAATCAATGACATCCCAGAAGCAAGGAATTCATCTGAAACCCATATTTTGGTTTGTAGTACCATGTTCTGATTAGTGAAACTGGGGTTCCTTGGAAAAATACTTGATGCTAAGAACAAGGGCTGGCACCTTCCTATGCAGAGATCCTCCTGCAGGGATGTGGTCTCTCCACTCCATATCAAGGCAGATCTCTAGGAATCTATAGCACTCACTCTCCTGAATTAATTTAGGCCATGTCCTCATCTCTGTGCAGAGAACTTGGGGCCCAGGAGGTTTCTGGCTCCACAAAATACTTAGCGGTTGCCCAGTGGATTCTTCCTTGTCACTGGTACTTGTGCCTACTGTCGGGTGACCTGTAGTTGGACTTTTCAGGTCTGTCCTCACCCTTTTTGAGCACCTCGTCAGGGAGAACAGGGAGTGCAGACCATTGCATTTCATAAGTCAGTCCTTGCCTGAGGCAACAGGGAGCTTCTCCCAGTAAACAAGGATCAAGTATATACCCAGCCACTTTAGCTACAGCTGGCTCTTATCCATAAGTACCATCTACTGGCTTGTAGGTCAAACTGCACAGCCCCATATTAAGCCTGCCAACAGAAGTGCATAGGAGTATAGAAACAAAGCCAAAAGACTCTACCCAACATTCTCCACAGTCACAACCCCTAGAAAGGTGGTGGATGAAGGGAAAGGAAAGGAAAACAAAATACAATTATTGGGAAAGAAACACAGAGAAAAAATTGTATGAATATGAAAATAATTACAAAAATCAGAATTACTAGCCTCTCCAGATGAGAAGGAATCAGAGCAAGAATTCTAGAATTCTGCATCTGAATGTACTGACAATACCATGCTAGCATGACAAAATCATGCTAGCTCTCTAGCTATGGTCCCTAGCCAAAATGGAAACTGAAAAATGACAGATAAAGAATTCAAAGCATGCATTGCAGAAAAGCTCAAAAAGATACAAGTTTGAAAATCAACACAAAATACTTCTAAGGCAATCCAGGAAATGAAGGAAAATATATATATCATAAAAAAGAAATCAATCAGAGCTTCTGGAATTGAAAAACTCACTTAAGGAAATTCAAAATGCAATTGAGAGCTTTATCAATAGGCTAGATCAAGCAGAATGAAGAATTTCAGAGCATAAAGACTGACATTTCAAAGTGACACTGTCAGACAAAAACAAAGAAAAAAGAATTTTAAAAATTAAGTCTTTGAGAAATCTGGGATTATGTAAGGCAATCAAGTCAGTGAATTATTGGCATTGCTGAGACAGAAGAAAAAAAAAGCAAACAACCTGGAAAATATATTTGAGGTAATAATTCAAGAAAATTTTCCTAATATTGTTAGAGGTGTAGATATCCAGATACAAAAAATCCAGAGAAAATATGTGAGATGCTATGCAAAAGGAACATCATCAAGCCATATAGTCAACAGATTGTCCAAGATCAATACTAAAGAAAAAATCTAAAAGGCAACTTTAGCAAAAGGTCAGATCACATACAAAGGGAATTTTATCAGGCTGAGTGTGTTTTCAGTAAAAACCCTAAAGGCCAGAAGAGATCACAGGCCTACTTTTGGCAATCTTAAAGAATAGAAATTCCAAGCAAGAATGACATATCCTGCCAAACTAAGTTTCATATGCAAAGGAGAAAAAAAACTCTTCTAAGACAAACAAATAGTAAGAGAATTTGTTATCAATAGACCAGCTTTATAAGACATCCTTAAGGGAGGTCTAAACATGGAAACAATAAATGATACCTGCCACCACAAAAAAAAATACTTAAGTACATAGCCCACATGCTCTTCAAACCAACCACATGATAAAAATTACAAAGCAACCAGCTAACAGCTTCACAATATGATCGAAACTTCACTTATCAATATTAGCCTTGAATGTAAATGACCTCTATGCCCCACTTAAAAGGCACCGAGTGGCAAGTTGGATAGAGAAACAAGACTCAATCATCTATTGTCTTCCAGAGTTGCATTTCACACATGAAGACATCCACTGGCTCAAAGTAAAGGGTTGGAGAAAGATCTACCATGCCAACAGAAAACAAACAAACAAACAAAAAAGAGCAGAAAAAGAAAAAAAGAGCTATTCTTATGTCACATAAAACAGACTTTAAACAAGGAACTGTAAAAATAGGCAAAGAAGGGTGTTACATAATAATAAAAGTTTCAATGCATCAAGAATACTTAATTATCCTAAATATATATATGCACCAACATTGATCCAGAATTAGAAAACAAGTACATCTTGACCTACAAAAAGAATTAGACAGCCAGGTAATAATAGTTGAAGTCTTCAACACCCTTCTGAGAGCATTGGGCAGATCACCAAGTGAGAAATCTAACAAAGAAATTCTGAACTTAAATTTGACAGGACCAATAGGATCCAATAGATATCTATAGAATACTCAACATACCAACAACCAGATATATATTGTCCTCCTCCTCACACAAGACATACTCCAAGATTGACCATATTTGTGGTCATAAAGCAAATCTCAAATAAATTTTAAAAAATCAAAGCCATACTAATCATAAAAATATAAATCAACATCTAGAATATCTCTCAAAACTACACAATTACATGAAAATTAAACAACTTACTCATGAATGACTTTTGGGTAAACAACAAAATTAAGGCAGAAATCAACTAATTCTTTGAAATGAATCAAAACAGAGACAGAACACACCAAAACCTCTGGGCTCCAGTAAAAGCAGTGTTAAGAGTAAAGTCTATAGCAATAAGCATCTAACTTAAAAGTTCAAAGATCTCAAATTAACAATCTAACATCACACCTAGAGGAACTAAAAAAATTAAAAAGCTAGCAGAAAGAAGTAACTAAAATCAGAACTAAACTGAGCAAAATTGAGACCCCAAAGTACATAGAAACAATCAACAAAACCATAAGATGATGCTTTGAAAGGATATACAAGATTCATAGAACACTAGCTAGATTAACAAAGAAAGGAGAATATCCAAATAAACACAATCAGAAATGAAAAGCTGACATTACAACCAATCCCACAGAAAGACAAAAGATACTCAGATACTATAATGAACACCTCTATGCACATGAAGTAGAAAAGGTAGAGGAAATGGACAAATTTCTGGAAAATACAATCTCTCAAGACTGAACCAGAAAGAAATTGAAACCCTGAGAAGACTAATAATGAGTTCCACAATTGAATGAGAAAAAATATACATATAAATAAATAAATAAATAAATATATTTATTTATATATATATCTCAAGTGAAGAAAGTCCTGGACCAGACAAATTCACAGCTGAATTGTTCCAGACATACAAAGAAGAGCTGGTACTAATTTTACTGAAATTATTTTAAAAACTCAAGGAAAAGTTACTCCTTCCTAACTAACTTTACATAGCAAGCATTATCCTATATCAATAACTAGCAAAGACCCAATGAAAAAAGAAAACTACCAGCCAATATCCTTGATGAACATCAATTCAAAATCCTCACGAAAGTACTAGCAAACTGAAATCAGCAGCCCATCAAAAAGTTAATTCACTATGATCAAGTAGGCTCCATTCTGGTTTGCAAGGTTGGTTCAACATATTCAAATTAATAAACATGATTCATCAAATAAAGAGAATTAAAAAACAAAAGCTATATAATCATCTCAATAAAAATGAAAAACACTTTCAATAAAATTCAACACTCCTTCATCATGAAAACCCTCAAAAAACTAGATGTCAAAGGAACATACATCAAAATAATGAGCCATCCATGACAAGCCCACAGCTGACATTATACTGAATGGGCAAAATCTGAAGCATTCCCCTTAGTAACTGGACAAAACAAGGTCTCCTATTAAACATGGTTAGGAAGTCCTAGCCAAAACAATCAGACAAGAGAAAGAAATAAAGACATTGAAATAAAAAAGAAGAAGTCAAGCTATCTCTCTTCACTGACAATGTGATTCTAAGCCTAGAAAACAATAAAGACTCCACCAAAAGACTCCTGAAACTGATAAACAACTTCAGTAAAATTTTAGAATACAAAATAAATAAATAAAAATCAGTAGCATTTCTATACACAAAGATCAAGCTGAGAGCCAAATGAAGAACACAATCCCATTTGCAATAGCTGGAAAAAATGCACTGGAATACATCTAATCAAGCCAGTAAAAGATCTCTACAAGAAGAACTACAAAATACTGCTGAAAGAAATCATAGGTGATATAAACAAATGAAAAAAACATTTTACGCTCATGGATTGGAAGCATGAATATTATTAAAATAGCCATCCTGCCCAAAGCAATCTAGACTTTCAATGCTATTACTATCAAACTACCAAGGTATTTTTTCACAGAACTATAGGATCGTGTAGCTTTTTAAAAGAAAAAAACTTTTAAAATTTACATAAAACAACAAAAAATAGTCCATATAGCCAAAGCAATCCTAGTAAAAGAAAATAACAAAACCAAAGACATCATATTAACTGACTTCAAATTATACTATAAAGCTACAGTAATCAAAGCAGCATGGTATTGGTACAAAAACAGACATATAAGATGATGGAATAGAATACAGCATCCCAAAATAAAGCTGCATGCCTACAGCCATCTGATCTTTACCAAAGTCGACAAGAATAAGCAATGGGGAAAGGACTTCCTAGTCAATAAATGGTGCTGGATAACTGGCTAGCCATATGCAGAAGATTGAAATTGGACCCCTACTTTCATCATATAAAATAATTAACTCAAAATAGATTAATGATTTAAATGTTAGACTTCAAACTATAAGAATCTCAGAAGAAAGCCTAAGAAACACCATTTTTGACATTGGCCTTAGGAAGGAATTTATGATTAAGTCCTCAAAAGCAAGTGCAGTAAAAACAAAAATTTACCAATTAATTAGTGGGATCTAATTAAACTCACAAGTTAATTGCATAGCAATAGAAGTTATAAACAACATAAACAGACAGTATAAAAAATGAAAGAAAATATTTGCAAACTGCATCTAACAATGGTCTAAAAACCAGAGTCTGTAAGGAACTTAGACAATTGAACAAGCATAAAACAAATAACCCAGTTTAAATATGGGCTAAAGACATGAACGGGTACTTCTCAAAAAAGACATACAAGCAGCCAACAAACATGAAAAATGCTCAGCATCACTAATTATCAGAGAAATGCAAATCAAAACCACAATGAGAAACAAACTCACATCTGTCAGAATAGTTATGATTTAAAATTCATATAAAAACAGATGCTGAAAAGGTTGCAGAGAACAGGAAAAGTTTATACATTCTTGGTGGCAATGCAAATTAGTTCACCTAAGGAAGGTAGTTTGGATATTTCTCAAAGAACTTAAAACACAGCTACCTTTTTATGCAGCAATTTCATTACTTAGTATATTCTCAAAAGAAATAAAAACTGTTCTATCAAAAAAACACATCAACTTTTATATCGATTGCAGCACTATTCACAATTGCAAAGACATGAGATCAACCTAGGTACCCACCCATCAACAGTGGATCGGATAAAGAAAATGTGATACATATACACTATGAAATACTACACAGTCATAAAAAAGAATAAAATCATGTCTTTCACTGCAACATGGATGCATCTGTAGTTCATTATTCTAAGCAAATTAACACAGGAACAGGAACCCAGATATCACATATTCTCACTTAAAGTGGGAGCTAAATATTGGGTGCTTATAGACATAAAGATGGCAATGATAGACACTAGGGACTATTAGAATGGGGCAAGAGGGAGAAAGGTGAAGGTTGAGAAGCTATTGGGTACTGTGCTAAGCACCCCAGGTGATAATCACCTTGTACCTAAGCTTCAGCATTACACAATATACCCAGGTAACAAATCTGCATGTGTACTCCATGAATCTAAAATAAAAGTTGAAATTATTTAAAACAATAAAAAATATAAAGGAAAAGGGGCTGGAAATATACAAGAAGACCCCAGAACATACTGTAGTGCCCAAAACTACACAAACTACATACACACAGTGCACACACACAACACACAGTAATCAATAGCAAGGATGTGAAGATGTCCCAAGAGCCAACCAAAGGAACTCTCAGTAGACAAAGATAATAAAACATTGAGCAATAAAATAAATAAAAGGATATATACACACTGTTGGTGGGAATGTAAATTACTATAATCAAGGGAAGCAGTTTGAATATTTCTCAAAGAACTTAAAACACAGTGACCCTTCAACCCAGTAATCTCATTACTGGGTATATTTTCAAAAGAAAATAAATTGTTTTACCAAAAAGGCACACACATTCATATGTTCTATACATGTATAAAGTATAAAATAAATATATCTGAGTTCTCGGTGACAGAAATAAAAGATAAATAAATGGAGGAGAAGCGACAATTCTTTTCAGAAGAGTTCCAAACAGTTTATGTGGTTACTCTACCCTCCAGGAAGTGGAGTGTAACTCCCCATCCTTAGGTGTGGGCTGTTCATAGTGACTTAAAGTACAGATGATATGGAAAGGGACAGGCACAAACACTACCTTAGCCAAGTGATCAAGGTCAACAGCAACAGTAATAAGTTATGTTGATAGTTCACTCTTGATATAATGTAATGAAAATGGCTCTACTCTTGTGTTCTACACCCAAAACCCATATGCCTAATCTAATCATGGAAAAGCATCAGGCAAAATTGAGGGACATTCTACAAAACATCTGACCAGTACTCTTTAAACTCTCGAGGTCATCAGAAATAAGGAAAATCAGGAAAGTATCACAACCAAAAGAAGGCAATGGAGACATGAATACCAAATGTAATGTGGTAGTCCTGAGGGTATCCTGGAACAGAAAAAGAGCATTAGGTAAAAACTTAGGCTCTCCGAATAAAGTATTGACCTTATCTAACAATAATATATTGTTATTTGTTGATTAATTATGGTAAACACACTTTACTAATACAAGAAGTTAATAATATATGAACACTTTGTCCCAATTTTTCTGTAAACTTAAACTTACTAAAATGAAAAGTATATTTTAAAAATACCAGCACAATTGCATAAATATATATTATTTTAGAGCTCGAAGAAATCTAGAGATATTTTAATATAACCCTATCCTTTTATTTTACTTTAGGAAAAATTGATGTCTAGAGAGAATAACAGACATGTGTTAAGATAACTTAGCATCCAAACTGGCTCAGAATCATGATCGTTTCGCTTTATCCTGAATGGTGATACCAGCCAAGATATAAGCTCAGTGACTTGAATCAAAAAATTTTCTTTTAAATTTGTTCGAAATCATTTCCGATCCAGTAATTCTTTCCAAAATGTCCACAAAATTAGTCAAGTTTTACAAAGTATTGTCAAAAATTGATAGGTCTATCAAGGTAACATTTAGCACAGCACACAGAACTGATAAATGTTTCCAATGAATATCACCAAAGGAAAGCCAGAAGGCCTCACTCTGGTGGTGTAATGCAGTTTTTAATTCTGGCAGTTTTTATCTGGGCTACAGATAAAACCCAAAGTTTGCAGGCCTTCAAACTAAGCAGACTTTGAGAGATTAATTCTACTAATCAAACTTAGAAGAGACTAAAGTGAATTTAACAAGTCATTTTGTTGATTCATATGTAATGAGACATGTAAGTATCTCATAAAGCAAAATGCTGGTATTCACGTGAGCAACCTGCTCTTAGGCTGTAGTAAGATCAACATGAAAAGCCATGTGATAACCCAAAGTGTGCCTGGTGGGAATCCGAGCAAGGAGTGTAAGTTTACTGTTTTGAATTGTTAATAGAATCAAACACAATTCCCACTTTAGTTCATCATGCCACAGAAAACTACTGGCCTAGGCAGTACTAGCAGTAAATTGCATCTCTGCCTCCTTGGTTCATCTTTTCCAGGGTTTATCAACCTGGCTGCACATTAGAATCTTCTGGTAAACCTGGACAAAATGCTGATGCTGAAGCCTCACCCCCGAACAACTGACCTGGAATCTCTGGAGCCAGGACTCAATCTTTGCCACACTGGCACTTGTAAATAGCTTCACAGATGCATCAACTATGAAGCCACAGTTGAAAATCACCAGTCTATATCCTGCATGCTCCCTGCCCTTCCCCCACATACCACTTCTGAAAGCCAAATTGTTCTGTTCAGGAACTTCTATTTCAAAAAAACACAACAACTAAAAATGACAATGCAAACTTCATATTTTATCAGACAACTGCTACCAGCATTATAACACACATGCTGTATGCTGATGAATGTTCATGATCAATTAAAATCAAGTAAATCTTTATTTATATACCATTTTATATTATATTAAGGAAAAGAAATTGTATATATGCCAGACATTTTCTTAAATCAGAGCTCAACATCTGCCATCTTCTCCTAGGTCTACAGTAAGAGTCACCATCACTAGGGAAATTAAAAAGTCAGCAAGAAATAGATTCAGTTAATTATTCATTTGTAAAATTGTTACATTATTACTTTGTAAGGTGTTATTTTTCCTGGTTTTCTGTGGTTTCAAAAGTTCAATTGTTTATGCTGTTTCTTCTGTCCAACTCCCAGGGCTACAAGTGGGGTTTGGAAGAGACAAGGGACATTGACTATGACTTATTCATGGGCTTGTATGTGTATGACTTCTCCTCTCCCTCCCTGCATTACTCACGGTGTGTAGAAAAAATTTCCATATCTTCACCCAAGCAAAGAGGACAAGGACACAGACTAGGGTGAAAACATAGGCCAGACGTTTTTTGTTATTATCGTTGTTACTAATATTTTCTGTTTCAATGTGAGAATAGATGGGCATTATGTTTGCAAAGTAAGTTTTTCCATTTTTTAAAAAGTTACAAAAT
>NW_016107737.1:497969-529001 GCF_001604975.1 Cebus imitator | reverse complement strand
AAGCAATTCTCCTGCCTCAGCCTCCTGAGTAGCTGGGACTACAGGCGTGCACCGCCACGCCCAGCTAATTTTTGTATTTTTAGTAGAGACGGGGTTTCACCGTGTTGGCCAGGGTGGTCTCGATCTCTTGACCTCGTTATCCGCCTGCCTCAGCCTCCCAAAGTGCTGGAATTACAAAAAGGATTAGTTAAATTTAACAAAATAATTAGAAAGTCACAATTGTTTTTCATATAGAGACACAGAAAAGGAATCTAAGATTTTACAACAAAAACATAAAGAGACGCTGGTTTTATCATACTCATATGGCAACAGTCTAATAGTGTTAGGCACACAAAATAGTCTTTTTAAGGGTTTTTCTATATTTTATTCACTACTTGTAAATTGTGCAATTTCACACTCAAAGAATAGCTGTATGTTTCTTATGTCTGAATATTGGTGGTACCTCAGTCACCATCCACATTTATATAGATATTTGCTTTCACCTTTCACTTCAAGAGACATACATATCTGACTGCGTTTGTACATCTGGCTTCATCAAACACATCTGCCATCCCTCAGTACATATGTCTATCCTAAATGCATCTCCAAATCAAAATCATACAGCATTTTCCCACGAACACAGATTTTCATAAAGCCCAAATTTTTAAATGTTTCAGAAATAAGATAGAGTCTGGTTTTGGTCTACCTAATTGCCTTTGTTTTCCTTTCAGTGTCGTTTCATGATTTAATTTTTTTATTGCATTTTAGGTTTGGGGGTATTTGTGGAGAACATGCAAAATTGTTGCATAGGTACACATATGGCAGTGGGATTTGCTGCCTTCCTCCCCATCACCTATATCTGGCATTTTTCCCCATGCTCTCTCTCCCCAACTCCCTACCCCCTGCTGTCCCTCTTAATCCCATGAATGGCATCCTGGAAGCTATGGTTCTCCCTTTTACAAACCTCATTGGGAATAACTTTCATTTCAAACCTGACATCAAGATTTAGCTCTGAAGTTCCCAGAGCCTGACCCTTCACTGGATTTCATGATTGAAAACATAAAGAAAGTAAGCATGCAGTAATATTGTTTCTGACTTTCTTTGTGCAGAATAGTCCTCCCTAGCTAAGGAAACATCAAAGGAGAACATACAAGATAACCTTTAATTACCTGTGAATGTAACCTGCTTTAAAGATAAAGCAAAAGGGCAAATTGAGGCCTGATTTGTTCTAGCTGACTATCATTAAGGGACCTTTTGCAATGCCGATCCTAACTCCAATCATATCTGGCATCATTCATTTACTTATATATTTCACCCCAGTGGACAGTTTAGAGAATGGAAGGCAGAGTAAGCAAGTGGTGCATAGGCAGGTGTGTTACTATGGGTTCCTGATGTGTGGCTGCATGTATTTGTCTTTATCTGATTTTTCTCCTTTTCAATTACCTCTACACATAAATTCCCCACAATTGCCCCATTCCCATTGGGCCGATTTATTTTAAAGTAACATCAAGACATTAGATGGAAACATGGCTAAAATAACTGAAGAAACTTGAATGCTATTGCAGCTTTAAAATGAAAGAGAATTCTAAAAAGCAATGATGAACTGCTTCCTGCAAGCCCTCAGAATCAGTCTCAAGGAGCAAGATATACTCCAGGCTAAACCCTGTAGTTCCAGCAAAGTTGTCCACCGGTGCAGCTGGTAGTAATTGATTCACACAATACACTGCCTTCTTTACCTTCATCACTCTCAGTTCTCTAAGTTCCAAGGTTTTTTAAGAGCTAAGCATGTATCAAATACTAGTGCACTTACACCTGCTCAGTCAATCCAATAAAAATTTAGTCAAGTTGAGCACTTTCTATATGCCAAGCACACAACATCACACTAGGAGTACAAAAGGAAATAGACACAGACTCTGCTCTCCAGGTGTTTATTGCCCAAGAGGAAAAAGTAGTCATATAAAAGACCTATGCATAAAACATTGTAGTACCACAAGGAGAGTTGTTGGCTATACCTGATGATTCAGAAAAGGAGAGGAGATGACACACAGGTGAGATGAGATTTAGGGGAATAAGCATGGGAAGACTTTTTATAACTGAAATAAAATGAATCAAGTAGAAAACGATGGTAAATGTGGTTAACTCCAAGATGTTGAACAGTATAAGCACATCAACTGTGAGTTGATACAGACAAAAATTAAGGCTATAGAAATAGGTGGGAGGCGGTCCTGGGAGACTAAGAAATTTGGGATCATTCTGCAGATATTAAGGAGTCATTTAAAGGATTTGAAGCTTAAAATGATTTCCCAGTTTTCTGACTTGAGTGTCTAAAAAAAGAGGCATGACATTGAGCAAGGGAGTCCAGGGAGAGAGTAGCCTAAGGAGTGAAGATGAGATGGAGAATTCAGTGAGTTGGGGAAGGCTGGAGAGACGCCAGTTGGATTTTCTCAGCAGGTTGTCAGCTATATGTGTTTTAATGTGTGAATTAAAGGTGAAGATAGAGACTTAGAACTCATCAGCATATAGATGGTTATAAAACTATGAAGGTAGAGTATATTTATCAATAAAAGCATATCTAAGAAAACAAGGTAGATAATATGGTTTGGCTCTTACTCCCCATCCGATCTCCCTGGAATTGTAATCCCCATTGTTGAGGAAGGGCCCTGGTGGGAGGCAATTTGATCACAGTGGCAGTCTCCTCCATGCTATTCTTGTGATAGTGAGGGAGTTCTCACCACAGCTGGCGGTCTTAAAGTGTGGCATTTCCTGGCTCTTGCTCTCTCTCTTTCTTGCCACCCTGTAAGAGGCTCTTGTTTCCCCTTCGCCTTCTGCCATGATAATAAGTTTCCTGAGGCCTCCCCAGCCATGCAGACCTGTGAGGCAATCAAGCCTCTTTTCTTTTAAATGACTTTGTCTCAAGTAGTTCTTTACAGCAATGTGAAAATTCACTAATACAGTGGACAAGTGAAACCTTAGAGAACATTACGCTTTGAGGGATGAGATTAGGACGGTGCTTCCTTTTAAGGAACGCCTGCCCGCTGGAATCACTTGTGCTGCCTTTTTAAAATGCATATGCTCAGGTCCCTCCAAATTATTATTTAGCCTGTCACATCCAAAATAATATATCTTAGGTAGGACCTGACCATAGGCATTTTGGAAAAGTTCCCATGGATTCTTATTCAGGTTTCTAGTTAAATACTGAAGTAGAGAGTTTCAAAAGTTATAGGTAGAAATATTACTGATGTCCTAACACTCATCCCAACTGTGATTTAATGAGAAGTTCTAGGACAAATGACAGCTGATAAAATCAGTAACTCACAATGTGAGGTACTTAAATGTTGCCCAGTGAAAAAAGTCAAATAAGGTTCGGAGTATATGCAACCTAAGTGCATTGCCTTTTTATTTCCATGTATGTTTTAAAGGAACATCAATCAATAGATGACTCAGGAATACCACTCACGGAAGGGACTCTCATAGGTGGTGAAAGATAATGCCTGGAATGTTCTGTCTTTACGTATGTTTGACCTAACCATCTGGGACACTGGGCCATGCCGTATTCACAAATGATCACAATTACAGCTGTGACTACTATTATCAGTTCCAAAGGAGTGCCAAGAAGGCAAGTCTGATTTACAGGTACAGAGAAGACAGATTACTGGTGGGTGTGACCACACGCACAACACATACCCAAGTGTTTTAGTGGTCAATGATACGACTAAAGTTAGCTGATTTTTTTTTCCTTCTTTATCATTTTCTATTTTTCAAAAATTTTACAATGTATATGATTTAACTATACAGCTGATAAAAATAAGAAGCATAAAAACATTTGCTTCCTTGGTTTGTGATAGCCATCTACTTCACCTAGCTGATGTCTACGTACTTATTTTCCTCTTATTAAATCCAGGAATACAACCCTATCCTACAAATGTACATTAAAGACCCCACTCTTCTTCCTATGGGACCTGTGTTTACCTCCACCGCCTGTCATATGCACTATAATTAATCTCTGTTTCTCTGCTAAACGAAAGTTCTGAGGACAGGGACCATGTGTCCACCATTGCTGTGGACCACATTCAGTGCTTATAATACCTGGCACATAGTAAGAACAGAAAAAGCCCCAAAGAATTAATGCAAAATATTACCTACAAAAGAAGGCACGAGGGAAGTGACACTTTAGTGGTGAGTAGAAATTGAGGGAGGATCTGAATAAGTTCAAACATCCAGAAGGAATGTCTCTGAAGCAGAACAGAGCAGGACAAGGGCAGGGAAGAGAATTGTCTGCATGAAACAGTCCTCATTGGCTGAAGGCAAGGGAAGGTGGAGAAAGGCAGGCTGGAGTCATATGAGAACCACTGAAGTTTAGTAATAAAATTGTCACCTGATATAAAGGAGTGAGGAGATACTGTTCAGGGTTTAAACAAGAGAATTGTCATCATAGAAAGAAATAAGAAGGAGTTTTTAATCCATGAAAACAGACAAAATTATAAGTAGCAGTACAAGGGTATTACCTGTGCTCTACAAAGGAAGCAGAGGTTTCTTTGTTTCTCCGGAGTCCTTAAAGTGCTGTGTCATTCTCCTGCTGTAACCTCTTCTGAAGGAAGCCTGGCAGCAGCTACTGCTTCCTCACGCCAGGTAAACTGGAACAGGAGGGTGGACAGAGAGAGGAAGATGAGTTAATAGTCAACACAGGACTAAGCAAAACAAGCTCTCTGCCTGTCACACACAACCAGGGGTCTCCAGCCCCACCACTGCTTTTGAAGGAATGGTGGCTTTGTATTATTTTGAATAAATTTATTTGAAATACAAAGAAATAGTTTTGTAATACAAAATAAATATATTTGTTATACTGTTTAATCCACTAAGGAAGCAGAGCCAAAGCGGACAAAAATATCTTTTCAGGACAAAACTCAAAGCCAATTATGTCAACCTCCTGGTTTAAAAGCTGCTTTGGTTTCCGGAATCTAAGAAAACACTTACCTCATTGAATTAAAAGTGCTTTAAGGCTCTGAGTGTCTATTATTGGAAATAGTATAATGTAAAAGACTCCAGAAAACAGGCCAATGACAGGTCTTCTGATTGGCTTTGCTGTCATAAGCGTTATTAAAAACCCAATGCAACACTTTGGGAAGATTTTAAATACAAAGGAATTAGAGAATTAACAGGTTATCTTCAGAACATTAGAGTAGCTTAAACTGGCCAACGAATATGTCATTTGCAACAAAAGATCTTGAAGAACAGCCAGAGTAACAACTGAAAAAAAGAAAGAAGGAAACAAACAAACAAAAAATCCCCTCAGTCTAAGATTCTGAGAAAATTTGAGAGCATAAGATAATCAAGGGCCTCCTCATGTACTGAAGTCTTCTGCTTCAAATTGAAAAATGACATTTTATCCCCCAGTCTACTCATTTGTGGTCATTATGAGAATTAATGCTTAATATATACTAGAGTTTAAAATATGTTTATGACATTAAAACACTTGTAAAACTTTGAATCGACAAATCATAGTCATCAGTGTTTTTATTAGGTCCCTGTAGGTAAGATCCATGTTACAAAATTTAGTCTTTACTTCTAATTTTATGTGGATATTGACAATGCTTCCTTACTAAGTTTTACTGGGCTGAATGAAAGTAGTTTTCTAAAAGTTCTAATGTAGGATGGTTGTCAGTGCACCATCAGGATTTCAGATTTTGAGAACAATGGAAACTGATTCTAGATACGGAAGGACATTTCCAGGAAAAACATGGTAACTTAAGAACTCACAGAAACTATGGAAACCTGGTGATAAAGACTTGTAAATGATCAGTCAACAAAAAAGCCACAAAGTGTTAAGCTGAAACCTGGCAATTGCTTCATAGGAGGAATGTTGGTGGGGATGTAGAGAAACTAGGAACTTGTACACTGTTGGTGGGGATGTAAAATGGTGCTGCCACTGTGGAAAACAATAGGGAGGTTCTTTGAAAAATTAGAAATAGATCTACTATATGATTGAACAATCCCACTCCTGAATGTTTGTCCAAAATAATTGAAATCAGAATCTCAGAGAGTATTAGCACGCTTGTGTATTGCACCATTATTTGCAACAGCCAAGCTATGTAAACAACCTAAATGCCGATGACAGGCAAACTGATAAAGAAAATGTAGTATATATAACAATGGAATACTATTTTGTTTTAAAAAAAAGGAATGAAATTCTGCAATGTATGACAACTGGAATGAATCTTGAGGACATTATGCCAAGTGAAATAAGCTAGTCCCAGAAAGACAAATACTGTGTGATTTCACTTATGTATCTAAAATAGTTAAATTTACAGAATCGAAGAGTGGTTGCAAGGAGCCAAGGAGAGGGAGAAAGGGGAAGTTACTAATAGAGAGATATAAAGTTGTAGTCAGGTAATATGATTAAGCCTTAAAAATCTGCTTTACAGATTTTTAGGTCAATAGTAATATATTGCATACAATACAGTCAATAGTGATATATTGGATACAAAACAATTTTAAGAGCGATCTTATTTTAAGTGTTCTTAGTGCAATACAACTTTAATAATGTATTATTAAAAAAAGTGAATTTTAAAAATGAAAAACAAAATGATTCAAAGCTTCAGGATATGGGTAAAACTGAGGAGGAGAAGGAATGAAAAGGCAGCCCTGTCTCTCACACCAAAACTGTATACAATAGGGGATTTCCCCAAGGGATCTCAGAGTGCTATTAGGAAGAAAGAATTGAATGCTGATCAGCCAAAAAAAAATGGTAATGGTCATTTTGATCTAATATTCACCATTAACAATTGCAGAAAGGAACTTTAGAGATCATCTAACCAAATTCACACATTTGACAGTTACATTGCGAGGTTTCTGATTTCAAGAAAAAGTGCCAGCCAGACTATTCCATTTGTGCACCAAATAGTTTAATCTTGTTTTTAAAAATACACCATTTTTATTTTTTTATTTTTTCATACTTACAATGAGTTTATTTTTCCCATTAATCCAAGTTCAAATCTTTTTTATATGTCCTTTAAATTCTGCAGGTTTGTTACATAGGCATACACATGCTATGGTGATTTGCTGCATCCATAACCCCATCATCTACCTTAGGTATTTCTCCTAATGCTATCTCTCCCCATCCCCCCACCCTCTGCTATCCATCCCCTAGCCCCCAAACCCCCAACAGGCCCCAGTGTGTGATGTTCCCTCCCTGTGTCCATGTGTCCTCACTGTTCAACACCCACTTAGGAGTGGGAACATGCAGTGTTTGGTTTTCTGTTCTTGTATCAGTTTGCTGAAGTTACTGGCACATATTAAATACTCAATTAGTACTACTGACGTTATTATAAGAATTGAGCCTTTAATAATCTGGGTAGAAATAAAAAAGGATTCCTTAGTTAAGTGAATTTTTGAAATCATAATAGTTTCACCTTTTTGGATAGTCACAACATATAGTAACTTATTAAAAGCTCTGAAAAGTCTTGCACATGTTTAACACAATATGTTCTAAACTTAGTCACACAATCATGTTATGCTTTTTCTGCAGTATGTACATCTCTTTTCTCCAACCACTCCAAACTCGTATTTAATTTATTCATGGAGTAACAATTCAAATTCTCCTTTTAGAAGCAATAACCTTAAGACTGCATTACAAATGGGAAATCTCATTTTTTGGGGGAGTGTGAAGGTCGTCTGGCTACGACATCTCTTCTATTCTCTGGTCCATGTTTGGGATCTCTGCACATATGTTCTCTTCACATATGGCCTGATGAAATAGCTTTCGTAGATAAAGGAGATTATTTTTCTCTAGACAAGGTTTAAATTAGTTTTATTTTCCTCTAGAATTTCCACCCTTTCCAGAGAACCCCAAAAGCCTTAGGAAAGAGAGTTTTCATCAATGGGATTTTTCATATACTATGCAAGTTTTTGTTTGAATTACCATTCTTTTGCTCTAAAAATACTAGGATTAACAAATACCAGTTTTTATTAAGTAATTGAAGAGGGATGAATGTTATTTCATTTTTTTTTCCTTTGGAGTTCAGCGGTGAACTGGACTGACCCAATTTGCAAAGAAATACCGAGACCTTTGGATGACATTTGTGATTCCAGCATGTCCTCAAGGCTCTTCCCAGGGAAGTCAGGGTACAGACGTGCCCTGTGGTTTTATATTTCCTGTTTCAGCTCCTGAGTCAAGAGGTCTCCAGATGTATAGAGACATATATGTATATGATACATACATACATATATATATGTATGTATATGTATACATATGTATATGTATACATATGTGTGTGTGTGTGTGTGTGTGTGTGTGTATGTATGTATTGCCACTAGCAGATACTAGATATTCTCTACTCTCCCTTAGGCTAATTTATAAACATGTACTGTGGTATGAGGGTGGGTGTTGTCTTCTCCTGAATATTTTTGTTCCACATGTTCACTACTGATTGTTCCAAGCATAGTCCAGACACTGCTATGAACACTCAAGAGATTCCATTTTATTCCTCTGCTCAAAAGTTATTGGTGTCGATAAGCAAATGTGATATTACTAGAACTCTATGGTGTGGATTATCATGTACCTTTGCAGTTGTAAATAAAGTCAAATGACCAGAGAAGAAACAGTGGATAATCTCTTGGACCTACTTAGACCGACAAACTATGGCCTGATGCAAAGGATATTGTGACTGGCCTACTTTGGATTATGTATTCTTAAAATCAATAGCCGAGAATCAACGTGCATGTTGAAGCTGGGAGTACCAGTGTTAGCCTCAGGAAAAGGGCAGTTCCTAAAAAGAAGCAACTGTAGGAAATCTAGAGGCCCACTTTGGAAAAGAAAAACAATAAAAGAAGAAACTTGGGAAATAGGTACAGAGCAGATAACCTAGGACTTAAAGAGTGAATTAGTAAATGTTATGTGTCATCAAAGACCTTGTTAAGCTTCAGCCATGACCCAAGATGGCCCAGAGGCTTCTTTGAGTTGGTCCAGGTCTCCAGCTCAGACTCACCTTGTACCAATCCCTCTGTCTCTTATGCTTCAGCCACATCATGCTATAAATCCCACCAAATCACCGCTTTCATATCTTCTTTCAGAGATATTTTGCACATAGATCAAATACCACCCTCCCTAGGGAAGCTTGCTGAAGGTGACTCCACCAATAAACTTTAAGTCCCGTGACATCAGGGCCAATATTTCTACATCACTTCCAGGGATCATTGTAATACCTCACATTCTTGGTACCCAATAAATGTTTGTGTAATGAATAATTAATAAACAACAGATCCAATTATTTACTGAATACATTATGTTATCTCACACTTCTGTGCTCCTGTAAATGCCATGTGCCCCTTCCCAGGTTCTCTTCATGGAAAGCTTTTGCCTTAAGTGTGATGACAACTCATGTCTTCTCTGCTACACTTTTCCCAACTTCCCATTTCCTCTCAAAAGATCAGATGCTGCCTCTATGTGACCCTAAGCATCCTATGAATGTTTCAGTAATGGGAAGTCATTGCACTTTATTGCAAATTATGTTTCTGTAACCAACTCTCACTGTAATGTGAGTTCTTACAACATAGTAATGTGACTTTGCCTCAGCAACAACTAGCAAAGTGCATGAAATACACTATGTGGTTAATAAATATTTCTTAAATGGGCTAATGAAGTGAGAAAATAGAACTTTATCACTGAAAGGGGCTGCAACGATTCCTTTATCTTATAAATGAGAAAATAAGAATATAAAATATAGTTATTTTTCTTCCAAAACAACCAGAAGGTGAATTTTGTGTCTATTTTGCTCATTATTATATCCTTAATGTTTCGCACAGTATGTAAGTGTAGTACAGTACAGATGTGCTAAACATTAAGACAATGCTCAGGGTTCAGCACGCTATATATGTCCAGTAAATAATGCTTAAATGTTGTAGTTTAAAGTCTCTGAATTAATTAGTAAAAGTGTTAGTTCAAGAAGTAAGATATTCAAATACCAGGTTCCTCATCCACTGATCCACATGTGGCCTGTTAAAGAGTGCTGAGTGGCTGGAGGCGGTACCTTACACCTGTAATCCCAGCACTTTGGGAGGCCAAGGCAGGTGGATCACGATGTCAGGAGATAGAGATCATACTGGCCAACATGGTGAAACCCTGTCTCTACTAAAAAAAATAAAAAATAAATAGGCCGGGCGCGCCGTGGCTCACGCCTGTAATCCCAGCACTTTGGGAGGGCGAGGCGGGTGGATCACGAGGTCAAGAGATCGAGACCATCCTGGTCAGCATGGTGAAACCCCATCTCTACTAAAAATACAAAAATTCAGCTGGACATGGTGGCGTGTGCCTGTAATCCCAGCTACTCAGGAGGCTGAGGCAGGAGAATTGCCTGAACCCAGGAGGCGGAGGTTGCGGTGAGCCGAGATCGCGCCATTGCACTCCAGCCTGGGTAACGAGCGAAACTCTGTCTCAAAAAAATAATAAATAAATAAATAAATAAATAATATAAAAAATAAGCTGGGTTACTCGGGAGGCTGGGCAGTAGAATCGCTTGAACCAGGGAGTCAGAGGCTGCAGTAAGCCAAGATCGCACCACTGCACTCCAGCCTAGTGACAGAAGGAGACTCCATTTCAACAACAACAAAAAAAAGAGTGCTGATTGCCCTTGTCTTGTAGTTGTTCTCAGAAGCCTCCGAAGAAAGGCTAAGTTTCTATGCATTTTCAGCTTAATAAAATAATCCTTCTTTGACTTTGTTTCCTCCATTTTTTCTTTACTCTAAGTTCAATTTTCTCCGTTGAAAGACTCTGGCACAATCCACACTCTCCTAAGATGTAATTCAAATCCAAATCAAATAGTCAACCATGGGCATAGAGCAGCCCAGCCGTGGTTCTTGGGAAGCAAACTGGGTCAGGGAATATTGATACAAAGCTGGCATAGAAGCCCTGTGTTCTCTTGTCCATTTATAAAATACCCTCACATCTTTCAAAATTATTCCTATATGCTAAAGCTGCTTAAATAAACTGTAGCAATTCATCACAAGATATTTTGTAGGCACTGGGAATCTTTCAAAGAATTTTCAGTGAATTGGTGAAATAGTCAGTATATAATACTAGGTGATAATTTCACAGAGAAAAGTGTATCTAATGTATGACCTTGATTTTGAGATAAATGTATAAGAAAAAAATTTTAGAAACCACATCAAAATATTGAGTGGTTTTCAAGAGTGGTAATTCCCTAGGTACTTTAAATGTCTGCCTTCTATTTTTTTTTTTCTATTTTCCAGATGTTTTCCAACAAGGATGTAAAACTCCTATATCTGGTCAAAAGTAGTCTTATATTTATTATCAATCCACTACTCTGAAAGGATCTGCAATTGGTCATTTGTGCATCAGTGGGGTCTTACTTTATTACTTTGTCCTCTCTAGAGGCATTTTCCCTCAGACTCTCTTTCTCACTGTGCAATAAAATACTTTCTCTCTAGTCAAAGGGCTTTCAAAATAAGAGGAGAGAATAATACTGTGGGACAAACTGGTATGGTGGAAGGAACATGAGATTCTTGCAATCAGAAAGGTTTGGGTTCAGTTCCAAGTTTGTTCCATAACAGGAGGATGTTCTTCCTCAGTTGATTGAGCTCTCTGAGATCCAGTGTGTTCATCTGCAAACTGCAATTGCTAATGAGAGGAAGAAATGGACACAGAAAAAGAGAGTAAATATAGTATGCTGAAGGCAGAATGGACTGGGGCAGTCAGTTAAATTGTGAGGAAAAAGGAGAAATGACCTGGACTTCAGGTAAGAAACTACTAAAGTTTATTTAATATCTATCACAGCCTATAATGTGCTTTGCTTTGAATATATGCTTGCTTTACTGGGGTGAACGGGACTTAAGTGACAAATTGTAAAAGCAATATGGTAAAAGTTGTTGGTTTGGGGCAGGAAATTCCAAGCTGAAATGCTCACAGGTGCCAGGTTATACAAATAGTGATCTAGGACTCAGGCAGGTCCATCTTTCTCCTACATTATATTGGTACTAGGGAATCTTTAAAAGCTAAAGTCTGGGATAATTCTCAAATGAATAAAGGTGAGGAGATGAGATTCATAAATTAATCCTTTAAAAAAAGCTTTTCAGATAATTCTAATTTGCAGACAGGATTGAGAACCTCTGAGTTGAGCTATCCTGTGTTTCTAGGAGTAGGTGGCTCCTGTCTAGCTTTCATTTCTCCATGATTTAAGAACAAGTGCAGTAAGGGGTTTCTCAACCGGAAGATGAAAGAAGATGAACATCATCGTTACCCTTTCAATAGCAACCGACCCTACATCTATCAACGAGGCAATAGAGAGTGGCGGGGAATAGGATAAATAGGCGAGCATATGCCCTGTCTCAAGGGGCATTTGCTACTCACTCAGGTCACACAGTTGTTGTCATGTGGAATGCCTACTCCAGTATTGGAGATTATATTTTAAAAGAGAAACCTGAACTCAAGATTTTGTATAACATCTCTCAATTTTTAAATGTTGGTTCAATTTTTTGTAATGTCATAGGGGCTAAGCAAACCATGTCTGCTGGCCAATCCAAACTTCTGTCCAGCCAGACTTTTGGCTTGATATATAGCAAGGCATCCATCACTAGACCCTCGGAGGGGCTAAGGGAATGGGCTATTTCAATGAAATACAGCAGCTATGAAATAAAGTTTGTCTTCAGGCTGTTGAGGAGGGAGTTCTTGCCTTTGCACAAGGGACACAGCACCTGCACTGATGTTGGAAGTGTTTAGCTCATTAATAAGCCTGATCACTTGGTTTGGGTTTGTGTACAGAGACCTAAGTCAATCCCTGCAGGGGCCATAATGATAATTTCTAACTCACTGAAGGTGACATGTGTAAAGTGCATAGCACAGCACCTGTACATAGAAGACATGTAATAAATGTTTGCTTCCTCTTCAACTTCTACTTTACCGCCTTTCTGCCCTCTCTCACTCTCCCCTTGCTTTGAAAAGTAAACACTGGACATGTCACGTTCTCCTTCAGGATAGCATCAGTCAATGCCATTGATGGCTGTGCTGTTGTCATCACCTTTCGAGCTTTTGAATAGATGATTTTAATGTTTATTAAGCATCCTCTTGTCCTCTTCTCTATCCCAAGATCAGCCAGATTCTGACAGAGTGGTAAGTGCAAAAGTGCAGAATATGTTTAAAGAAGAACAATTTGGCAATATCTATACAAACGTAAAATACACATTCCCTTTGATGTGAGAATTCATCTAGGAATTTATCTTACAAATAGGCATATCCATTTCCTCAAGCACATGGATTTGGAATGCTGGGTGCAGCCTTTTTTATGATCTCTGAAGCTGAAGATAACCTAAATATCAAAAGGATGTACATATTTATACAATAGGGTCCTCTTCAGCAGCACTTCTCAACCAGGGGAATTTTGCACCCCAGGGGACATTTGTTTGGGGACATTTTCAAATGTCACAACTGGAGAGGTACTATTGGAATGTAGTGGGTGGAGGCGAAGGATGCCTCTAAACATTGTACAACACACATGAGTGTCTTCCAGGAGAAAACAAAACAAAACAAAACAAAACACCTGAATTAAAATGTGATCTTAAAGACACATTGTTAAGAGAAGTAAGGTATTGCCTATTTCTATTTTTGTAAAAAGAATTATGCACACACACACACTATGTAATGTGTGTGTATAAATATTGTCAGGATATATAAGCATATATGCATACATGGTATATGAGTATATATATATATGTATACTCTTATATATAGATATACAAGCTTATATATCCTGACATTATTTCTGGAAAAAAAATGTATTTAAGAATTTCTTAGCACTGGTTGCTTCTGGAGAGAGAATTAAAGACCAGAGATCCACTACGGACGTAGGAGTTGCGTTTTACTTTTATATATTTTGTATTATTTTAAGTTTTCAGCAAATCAGCCTATTTCATTTCCAGTAAAAAATTGATTCTATGGTTGTTTCTATGAAGCCAAACAGGTAAAGGTAAAATGGAACAGTGGCCAATATCTCTCCTCTTTTTCTACCCTTCTCTGCTCTCCAAAAAGGCACCCTTCAACTTAGGATATCAGTACTTTTCTACGATCACGGTGGTCTCCCAGGAAAAGCTCGGCTATGAGTAATTTTAACTTTAATAAAAATCTAATTGAAGTGTAAACTCTGCTAGGAAGATTTATGTTTTAAGTTTTTCTTTTCAAATTCTATTATGTAATGAAACATTGTGTTGTGTGTAGTGGGATTTTAAGTCTGGAACTTTCTGGAGTCAGGAAGACATTTTTGGAGCTACTAAAAATATGCCAAACATGGAAGCACCTCCTTTTTAAAAAAAAATAAATGTTGTTGTGTATATTGAAGATATACAACATGATGTTATAGGATATATAATAGTAAAATGGGTACTAGAGTGGAGCAAAGTACTATATGCAGCATCTCACATATTTATCTGTTTGTTTTTGTGGCAGGAGCAGCTAAAATCTACTCACTTACCATGAATCCCAAATACAGTACACTTTTATGATCTATAGTCCTCATCTGTACATTTGATCTCTAGACTTGTTTGTCCTACAGATCTGCTACTTTGAATTCCCTGACCTGTATTTCCCCATTTTCTCTCCACTTCCCCATCACTGTTTTGTTCTCTATTTCTGTATATTTGAATTTTGTCCAAAGACTTCACATGTAAGTGATACCATGAATTACTTTTCTTTCTGTGTCTGGCTAATTTCACTTAGCATAATGTCTTCCAGGTTTATTCATGTTATGGCAAATAACAAGATCTCCTTCTTTCACAGGACTTAATATTATTCTATGGTATGCATGTACCACAGTTTCTTACTCTATTTGTCCATTGACAAACACTTCGGGTATTTCCATATATTGGCTATTGTGAATAATGCAGCAATAAAAATGGTAAAAATGGAGGTGCACATGCCTTTACAAGGTAGTGACTTTTTTCTTTTGGGTATATTCCCAGAAGAGAAATTACTGGGTCACATGTAATTCAATTTTTAATTTCTTTAGAAAATTTCGTACTATTTTCGATAATGATTGTACCAATTTACATTCCTACCAACAGTGTTTAAAAAGTTTCCTTTTCTCCACACCCTCACCCAACGTTTATTTGTGACCTTTTGATGCAAAATAGATCAAAACAGGCGGGAGGTCATATCTCATAGTGGTTTGAATTTGCACTTTTCTTCCTCATTGCTCTTGGGTTGAGTGAACAATTTCCTTTGGGTACTCTACCACTTTACCCACGTGTTCAGAGCAATCACAAAGCTTTACAACATATTAGCTCAGCAATGTGTACTGCAGTCTCCAGAAAAGCAGGAAAACTTTCATTTGATATTTAGAGTCCTCTTTTGTTTCCAAATGTTTCAAATGAACTCTAAGATTAAGAACACTATCCCTAATCCAAGAATCAATTATGGCATTTACCAGTCATTACATATGACAAAAAACAAACAAACAAACAAACAAACAAAAAACACTAAAATAATGAAGTCCTGCTCTAATTGGAAAAGAAACACTCTAAAAATAAATAGAGTCTTTAAGTTTTATCAACAAATGAGAAAACAGTCTGGGACTGGTGTAGTTACATAATTTAAGAAAAAAAGTGCCGAAGGATGGAGGTGTAGATAAGGACTAGTGCCAATGATATTAAATAAAACTGACATTTGAAGGGCTATATAATTCTATCAGCATTTACACTGTATGTATTTAAAATCTTTCAAGGCAGGAAATACTTTTTTAATATGCTTCTTCTTTACTATGTAAAGTAGTCTTTTATAGATTGGCCTCTTGGCTTATATCAGCCCTTCCAATCAAGTATCCAATTGTAATCCTGGCTCTCTTCCTTGAATCAGTTTTTTCTAGTTGTATATTAAATATGCAACCAATATAATATAGTTATGATCTCCATCTGCAGAGTCTGATGTTTTCAAAGGCCCTAGCAAGATTTCCTTTGGGTACTTTGAACAGAGACAAAATAGGCAATCGACTATCCTGAAGCAATTACAAAGCTGGATTGTTCAATTCTATATGGTGAGAATTCATTTGCCTTACGTCTCACCTAACATCACTGCATATGAATGCAATAAAACCTATAGGCTCAGACTCAATCTTGGCAACACATACCAAAAAATTGTATCTTATCAAAAGCATTTCTAAGGTGAAATAACCTGCCTATAGTTACAGAAATGCTTCAGCCATAAATGTGATTGCCATAAAAAACTATATTAGCAAGAGGTCTACCATTTAGAGAGTCAAAAAAGCTATCTAACATGCACTCTAAAAAGAAATTCACAGTTTCTGCTGGTAAATTTCAAAATTAAAATACTTTTCAGTGAGCCATATGGTATGAGTAGCTTAACTATAATTACTTACCTCGTGTGATCACTACAATAGCCTCCTAATTGTTTTCCTTTAGTGGAGAATAGTAAACCATTCCAAACTAGCCTTGATACTTCTGCCAGGATAATCTTTCTAAATGGCAGTCTCATCTGGTCACTCTCCAGTTTATAACCATGACTCTCTCCGGGTAAAGTCTTCGGAGATCTTCCTCAGACAACAAAATAAGGCTTCTCATGATCTTGCTCCGGCCGGCTTTTCCAGCTACCCTCCTGTAATTCTTCCACTTTCACTGCACACTTAAGCAATACCTAAACAATTGCAGTTCCCTAGGTAATTCTGCTACCTGATGCTCAAATCCAGGAATTAGGGTGAAGAGAGTGAGGTATTTGTTTCAGGTGCAAAATTTAAGAGGATGCCAAAAATTACTAACAACAATAAATGATGTTTTAATGCAACATTTTTAAAACCAAAATTAATGTAAAAAACTGTAATGAATAAAAGATTGTAATAATATAAATATAATATTGTAAGCATCAAAAATATCAGTTTTCTTCTGATAATCATTCCTCTTGCTTAGCATATGTGTTCTGCATTTGTTAACTCTGTTAATCTTACTCATCGTTTAAGAAACATCTCTTCAAGGAAGTGCTCTTTGGATTTTCTTTTCCCAGAAAGAACTCAGGGTTCCTTCTGAACTACCATGGTACCTTGTATGTGGTTCTATTTTTGCATTTATCATCCTGTACTTATTTGTTTATTTCTGTACCAGCATGCGTTAGAACACTGTGTTAGAACACATGTCTCTATAGAGACACTATGCTTATTCTGCCCAAGAACTCCTATAGAAATTACGGTAAGCAGAATTCTAAGATAGCCCCATGATTTCCACCCCCACTGCTATTATGCCGGTGATTAAGTTCCATTACATGGCAAAGGTAAGGGATCTCACCCTCTTGATTAGGTTACATTATAGAGCAAAGGTGGAGGGATTTTGCAGATGTAATTAAGGCTCCAAATTGGTTGAATTTAATCAAAAGGAAGATTATTCTGGGTGCCTCAGACTTAAACAAAGGTCTTGAAAAGAGGGCTTAAGTTTTCTTTGCAGTCAGAGAATATCCTGCTGGCTTTGAGGAGCAAGTTGCCATGAGTTCTTCAGCTGTAAAGAAATGAGTTCTGAAAGTTTAAAAAAACAAACAAACAAACAAAAAAAAAAACTGAGTGAACTTGGAAGGGAAGCTCAAGCCTCTGTTAACATTTTGATTGTAGTTTTGTCAGAACCTAAACAAAAGATCAAGCTACTCTGCCCTAATCTGTGCTCACACTGCTGATCTACAGACACCGTTTTAAGTTGCTGTGTTCTTACATAATTTCTTGTGAAAAAAAACTAATAGAGAGACTATTATTCTAACCTTCTAGGTTAATTTCCTATGTACAATTTATCATTAAACTTTTGATGTTATACCACGCCTAGATCAATCTTTCTGAAGAGCTATGATTGTATTACACTCTGCTAAAGACCTCCATTTTAAAACTCCTCATTTCCCTCAAAGTAAAGAAAAACTCCATAGTCTACATTCTCAGTAATCGTCTTCCAATCTGTCTTTCAAAACCTACCTCCCACTAAGCTATAAAAACTTACTCCACTCCAGTGAAACAATCATTTCCCCTTTTTCAATGGAGTCTCATACTGTCGCCCAGGCTGGAGTGCAGTGGCACAATCTTTGCTCACTGCAACCTCTCTTTCCCTAGTTCAAGTCATTCTCCTGTCTCAGACCTCCAAGTAGCTGGGCTTACAGTTGCCCACCACCATACCTGGCTGATTTTTTGTATTTTTAGTAGAGACAAGGTTTCACTATGTTGGCCAGGCTGGTCTTGAACTCCTGAACTTGTGTTCCAACCGCATTGGCCTCCCAAAGTGCTGGGATTACAGGCCACCAAGCCTGGCCCATTCCCTCTTCCTATATATAACCTAGGCAATTCTTGCTTCTATACGTTTGGTATATCTACAAACAATTAAATACGGGATGATAAGTGCAAAAATAGAAGATGTACAAGGTACCATGGTAATTCAGAAGGAGTCCTGATTTCTTTCCAGGAAAAGAAAAATCAGAGAGCACTTCCTTGAAGAGTTTCTTAAAGGACGAGTAAGATTAGCAGAATTAACAAATGTAGAACACATATGTCAAGCAAGAGGAATGATTATCAGAAGAAAAATGATATCATATTTGATGAAAAATATGAGGCCATAAATAGTAGACACAGCAAAACCTATTTTTCAGCAAATATAATGAAAAATAAAAAGCTATAGTTAGTAACTATAGCAAAGCCTGTTTTTCAGCTCTCAATACCAATTCTTAACTTTCATTATTATTATCATTATTGAATGTATACTTTCTTATCTTTAAAGATAAAAGTTTTGAGTTAAGTTGGATATAATAAGAGCATTTTTACCTCAATTCTCCCATGTAAAGCCAACTGCAAACAATGAAGAACATAAAGAGAGTGATAAATGCCTGTAATTGATGTAGAAGACATCCTTCTGTCAATCAATAAGCTATAAATAATCATTGCCAAATATCGTGAAAAACGATACTGAAGGAAGATTTTGAAAACATGCAAGTACCCCTGCAGAACTTGGAAAGCTAGAAGAGATCTCTATAGTCAGGTGGGTACGTTTATTGATTTATAAAGTACATGACAGTACTGTGAGAATGTCAATGAGCTTTCACTGAAACCACAGCCACAGAACAGAAGGGGCCAAATGAAGATAACCACTGTGTTAGTCAGGTTTGTTGTATATATACACAGCTATGTGTTGCTTAATGGCGGGGATAGGTATAACCTATTGATGCTAGGCTACAACCTTGTAGAACATGTTACTCTACTGAATACTGTAGGCAATTGAAATACAATGGTATTTGTATATCTAAACAGATCTAAACATAGAAAACATACAGTATAATTTTGACATAACAGATAAAAAATGGTACACATGTATAAGGCAATCACCATGAGTGAGGTCTGCAAGACTAGAAATTGCTCTGCATGTGTCAGTGGGTGGTGAATGAATGTGAAGATCTAGGACATTACTATACACTACTGTAGATTTTATCAACACTGTACATTTAGGTTACACTACATTTATTTAAAAAAATTATTCTGACCGGGCATGGTGGTTCATGCCTGTAATCCCAGCACTTTGGGAGGCTGAGGTGGGTGGATTATCTGCGGTCAGGAGTTTGAGACCAGCATGACCAACATGGTGAAAGCCTGTCTCTACTAAAAATACAAAACTTAGCCGGACATGATGGCACATGCCTGTAGTCCCAGCTACTCAGGAGGCTGAGGCAGGAGAATCACTTGAACCCAGGAGGCGGAGGTTGCAGTGAGCTGAGATGGCACCATTCCACTCCAGCCTGGGCAAGAAGAGTGAAACTCTGTCTCAAAAATAATTGTTCCATAATAAATAACCTTAGCTTACTGTAACTATTCTTACTTTATACTATTTTAATATTTTTAAAAAATTTTGGACTCTTTTGTTATAATACCTAGCTTAAAACACAAAGACATTTTATAGCCATACAAAAACATTTTCTTTCCTGATATTTTTATTCTGTGAGTTTTTTCAATTTTATTTTTTACTTTTTAAATATTTTTGTTAGAAACTAGACACAAACACACACATTTGGCTAGGCCTCCCAAGGGCCAGGATCATCAATATCACTGTCTCTCACCTCCACATTTTGTCCTACTAGAAAGTCCTCAGGCTTAGTAACAGGCATAGAACACCCTGATGGCAATTGCCTTCTTCTGGAATACCTCCTGAAGGGCCTGCCTGAAGCTGTTTTACAGTTTAGTTTTTTTTTAATGAGTACACTATAAAATGATGTTAAAAGGTGTAGTATAGTAAATACATAAACTAGTAATACAGCTATTTATTATCATTGTCAAATATTATGTACTGCCCATAAATGTGGTGCTACACTTTTATGTGAATGGAAGCACAGTAGGCTTGTTTACATCTGCATCACCACAAACACATGAGTAATGCATTGTACTATGACCATACAATAGCTATGACATTACTAGGCAATAGGAATTTTTCATCTCCATTATAATGTTTATGGGACAACTGTGTATATGTGGTTCATCATTGACCTAAATATGGTACATGACTGCATACACACACACACACACACACACACACACACACACACACATACACACACACACACACACATACATATATATGCTGAGAAGTATCAGGATCTGCTGTCTGCCAACGGGAGACCTAGGAAAGACAGGAAGAAATTTAGTCTGAGTCTCCAGGCTTGAGAACCAGGGAACCCTTGCTGTAAACTCAACCCAAGGTCTGGAGAAGATGAAATGTGATGTCCCCGTTCAAGTGGTGTGGCAAGAAAAGAAGGACAATTTCCTCCCTCCTTTTCCTTTTGTTCTTTTCAGGCCTTTAGTGAGTTGGATGATGTCCACTCACATTGAGGAAGGACACCTGCTTTACTGAGTTCATCAGTTCAAATGCTGTCTCATTTAAAAACAGTCTCACAGACATACCCAGAAATAATGTTTAAACTGGAAACCCTGGGACTAGCCAAATTTATACATAAAATTAATGATGGCAAGCACACAAACTGATTTTGTAAGAAGCTGTTTGCTTTTGTGGCAAGATGAATGAAAAATCAGAGTGAGTAATCACATATGAATCTATTGATGTTGCCACTTACTTAAACATAATAAACTCACAATAATAATTGTCATATGTGAGTTTTTGCTGTAGAATTAGCATACCTTCTATTGACATAGAATAGAAGCATGTTCCTGGGGTAGACTGTGTCAGCTGAATTAAATCCAACCTGCGTGCTCTTTAGCACCCTTCGCAATTCTTTCTCCACATACTACTACCCTTTAGCAAACTGCTGGCTCAGAATAAATGTCCCAGATTTTAAAAATAATATGAAAGTCTCCAACATTGTAATTAATCAAAGACATAGCCAGGAGATCAGAGAAATATCCAAGGAATGTAAATAATTTTAAGCATAAATATCAGTATAATTGTCACAAAAGATAAAAAATGAGGTACAAGCACTTTTTTATAAAATGAAAATAATTAAAAATGTCATTCTGAAAGGAGACTTAAAGGTATAGAAGAAAGTGATGAAAAGGAGAAAAGTAAACAAATAATAAGATGAAAGTAAGATAGCAACATTTAGAATAAAATGGAAAATTTAGAAAGAGCTTCAGCTATTGAAAATATATTAAAAACAGTAAATACAAGAGTAGACATTGCTAAAAACGTTGTGAACAAACATAGGCTTCAGAAAATTGAACAAAATAAAGTAATAAAATATTTTATAAAGAATTACCGAGAAAATGACAGATCTGAAAGTCAGTCAAAAGATTTATAATGTGCACATACTTGCTGTTTCAGATGAAGTAAAAAGTAAAAATGAAACAGAAAAAAATATTAAAAGATGTAGTAAAAGAACTTTCCAAAAGTTAAAAAAGACAAGAATCTAAAGAATAAATAGGGAAATGGTACCTTAGAAAAACTTTATACAGGATAAAATCAAAGAATAAATGACAAAGCATAAATGATGAAAGGGTTACCTAGGAAAAATGTTCAATTTATGCATAAAAGGGGACAACTCAGACTCGCTTCAGGCACTTTTAAGTTTAAGATTGTGAAATGTGTGAAGAGCAATGTTACATAGCCCTCAGCATAAGAAAGTGTAACCCAAAGATTTTATGCAACTTTCAAGAGCTCTTGGAATAGAACACCCATGAGCAATTAAAAAAGAAGTTGATGTACATTCTTTCATAAATCAAATAGTGAAAGAAATAAGCCTGAAAATAGGAATGAGTAGTAGATACACAAAAACAGAAAATTTCAAATAAGGAGGTGTGGGAATTATGGAATACAATATAAATATTCTCTATATTGTAATGTAAAATTTTCATGTAACTATAATACAAATCTCAAGGTGAAAAAAGAAATTAAAGAAATTTTAAGTGTGCTGTTTTTCTTCTTTTTTAATAACTGGTGATTAATTCAATATATAAATCACTTAATACAAGTTTTAGAAATTAAAAGTGTGAAGAAACCTATAGAAAAATCAAAAATAGAAATATAGCCAAACCAAATTCGAGGTTATTGTAGAGAAATAGATGTGGTAGACAGGACTGGAAATTTATGACATATCTCATCTTTGTCGATAGGTGATCAATTTATGGTATCTAAAATTGGCATGTATAGAAAAAAATATTTAAATATAATTAATATATAAAACTTTAAACAAAATGTTCCAAAATACTAAAAAGAGTCCATAAACTTGTTAAATGATGAGGAGGAAAATGCACAAACATAGGAAATTAGAGACATATTGGTTTTAGAAAGGAGAATGTTAAGTGAATAAATAAATTGGGATTAAACATTCTCATTTCTGCATGTATGCATTGATATCCATGTATATGCACTGAAAGTTTCCAGAAATATAATAATAATAATATAATAAGTAGTGTCTAATAGTAACTTCCTGGAAGGCTGAATTAATAGAAAACATATTATTTTATAAGCTTTTGATTTGTTTGTCCATCTTACTATGTCCATGTATTACTTTACAAAGATTAATATAAATATATATCTATTAATCCACATAGTATATAACAATATTTATTATGTTATGTGTTGTGCAATACATGTTACAGGACAACATATGTACATTGTACGATATATGCTACTTAAATGTATTCAACTTCTTATATTTAGATATAATCATTATATGCATGTAACAATATAAACCTTCGAAGAAGAAATATAATCACATTTGCAATATGATTATACTGCCTCTATTTAAAGGGGAATAAAACACACATGAACATCAATCTAAGATTATTAACTTTGTGTATATTCTGAAGTATTTTCCATACACATATTATTCTAATATATTTTATGTTTCACATAGAATTTTGTATGCCACTTTTTCAGTTGACTAATATAACGTTTATTAAAATGATTCCATAATCTTCATAAGCATAATTATAATGCCTGTAAAATATTTTTTAAATAACCATACCATATTTATTTGAGCATATTATGAGCCAACATTTAGATTGATTTTATTTTTTCATCATTGTAAATAATATTACAAGAAACATTTGTTTTCCAAATGATTGTCCTTATTTTACTGATTCTATGATGTGAAACTGTATCAAAGATATCAGTTATCATACTTGCAGACATTCTTTATTTCCCACTGGCTAATGTAATCTTTCTCTAAACTAAGACACCTTGGCACACTTCTTTACAATGTACTGTACAAATTTATATATCATAGGTGACTAATATCCAGCCAATATATGAATATATGAAGTGAATATTAATCAACAAGAGACACCCTAACCAGGCTGTAATAGCGTGAAGCTAATGTTAAGAGATCTACACTAGAGATGTCCAGTCTGTGATACCTCCGCTTCATGCACCACTACTGTTACATGAAGATTTTCCAAGAGCTTCTGAGTTCCCCACTTCCTTACATATTCTTTCTTAAAATTAGTCTCCTGGAGAACACAAAAAGCAGAATGCATATTTGTTATTTCCACCTTTTTGACATTTTTTTTCTTAGATAGCTCTCACTAATCTAGATTCTACCTCTGGTGAAGAGCCCTGGGCTGTATAAACCTCTATAACATCAAACAAAGGGACAAAGTTTGGTGGAGATGCTGAAAAATTGAATGACTGTAATGATTACCTGTCAAATCTTTCTTGAAAGTCAAACAGTTTCCAAATCTTTGCTTTCAGCAAAATTGGGAGGACCTAATCAAGGTGTCAGCTAATGGAGTAAAAGTAATTTATTCTAGATGACTGTGAATTTGGACAAATATCTCCAAAGGAGATCAACAAATGGGGTGACATTTCTCTTTCCATTTATTCCCACTTATTTATGTGAATATGATTCATCAAGGCTTATATTTATAAAATCCCAAAATAGAAGCAGAACTCAGGCAGCAACTATGTCATTCTAGTAATGGTAATATTCCACTCATTGATATTAGTACCAATGAACAAATAAAAGACATCTACCTCATTACAAGATGAATATTCAATAAAATATTAAATTTATGCTTTATAACTGTTAATCAATTTGAAGTATAATATGTTGTTTTGATCAATGGTGTGCTTATGCCAATTTCAATAACTCAATGTGGAAAATATTTTTAACACTTAACAGTCTTATGGTTGCAGGAAACATTTAAAAATTAAATCTCCATTTATATACATAATATATTTTAGAAAAGTATGTTAAGGTAATCAATAAAATCCTTTCAAGCATAAAATACATGACATTAGGATTAAATATTTTCGAGAAAGTAGAATAAAAATGCTAGCTTGAAGAGCAAAATAAATGCTGTTATATTTAAAGTTGTTTATGTATTTCAAATGAATACTGGTGAGTGTTTAATAATATGGTATTTACATTGTATTGGAAAAATTTAAAGCATGATCTAACCATTTTATTTTTAAATGTCAATATTTGCACTCTGCATGAAATGGCATCTTTGAAAGTGTTGAATTATATGATGACAAATTTCAGCTGCTAACCAAAAAATGTAAAAATGTGTGTATAGTTTTACTAAATTATTTTAATGATGATACCCAAATAAAAACATTTCAAGGATACTCTATAAGCTAAACTTATTAATCCTGATACTTTATCATATTTATCATTCCAAGTGGTACACAACAAACAACCTCACCTCATCCCTGAGCCCCACTTTCTTTGAAACATCCAACGTGTTTGTTACAGGGTAAGACATTCCAGATATGATTAAAAAAAAAAATCTTTTCACTTAGAAATGTTCTCGAGAAGATTTCTGGTTTTCCATGTCTGTGGGTTATTTAGAGTTTTAACCTAGCAATTTTTATTTGTTCTAGAATTAAATAATGGAAAGGATAGAAATAACACTGATTTGAAAATATGCATTTAAAAGGTAATATGGAAGATTTATGTAAGCCTACACATAACGGGTTGTAGCACATGGTTGTTACTCAAGATAAAGCTCTATTAAAATGCTCTTTCATAAATTGATCTATTGTGAATTTTTAAAGTTCTTATTCTTTCAATGAGGAGGAAGAAATAATATATTTCCTTTATGTAAATGGAGATATATAGAGGGTTTACTCAAAATTAAATATAAGATTCAACTGGGGCATAACTCTCTGGCTCCAAAGATACCTTACAAACATGTCAAGTTGGAATAAATTTATCTGTAATACAACAAGCTAGGATTTTGATTGCTCTACTTCTTTTTTTACATTTCCAAAATATAGTCATGAAAAACGTAAGTAAATCAGGTAATTCAGTTTGAAACTATGGTGATTTTTAATGTTGAATCACAAAGCTACTAAAAGGAAAACAACATTACCCATTTCTACCAAACACACACATCTAGAATTTGAACTCTCTATCTTTGCAATATGAAAGAAATCGCTCAGACTTTCACAAAATTATTTGTGCACATAAAACATACCCAGCAGCGTTCAAGGTATTGAAGATTCAAGATGAATAAAAAACAATCTCTCCCATCTAAAGCTCACAGTCTATAGGGAGGTAAAATTATAAATTGTAAATTTATAATTGTAAATTGTAAAAGGTAAATTTATAAATTATAGTGAACTATGTGTTTTAGTGAGAGAAATAATAATCATTTTCTATTATTGATTGAGTTTCTTCTACCCGATAGCTACATGCCAAGCACGTGACTTATATTTTTGGTCTCCTAATAGTGTCCTAAAGTAGATCTTATTATCTACCGAATCTGAAGTTGAGGAAGAAAATGTAGTCAATTTTACATAATAAGTATGTAATTACAGAGCAGATGTGGTGGTTCATGCTTGTAATTCCAGCACTTTGGGAGGCCTAGGTGGGCAGATTGCTTGAGGCCAGCAGTTCAAGACAAGCCTGGACAACATGGCAAAACCACGTCTCTACTAAAAATATCAAAATTAGCCAGATGTGGCAGCACACACCTGTAGTACCAGCTACTCAGGAGACTGAGGCATGAGAATCACTTGAACCTAGGAGGTGGAGGTTGTAGTAAGCTGATATTCCGCCACTGCACCCCTGCCTGGGCAACAGAGTGGGACTCTATCCAAAAAAATAAAAGTATGTGATTATGGCATAAGAGATAATAAATGTATGTTAAATGCATAGTGTAGCTGCTGGTACATTTTTAATGTTTAAAAATGGCAGGCATGTTTAAAAATGGTTGGTTGGTCTTATAACACAATTGTAAATCAATCAAAAATGGAGTATGTCAGAAGTTCCTATGATTTTAGATGCTACCTTATGTAGAAAACATTCAAATGTATATTATCAACTGTAGCATCAACATGGGAAGCTGCATCTCTAAAAAAAAAAAATACAAAAATCAGCTGAAAATGGTCACCTGTGCCTGTAGCCCCAGCTACTCAGGAGGCCGAGGTGGGAGATTGAGGCTGCGGTGACCTGAGATTTCACTACTGCACTCCAGCCTGGTAACAGAGTAAGACCTTATCTCAAAACAAAAAAACAAAAAGGGTATGGGAGTTGGTGGAAAGGGGATTGTAAGGAAAGACATTCTAGAAAAAGGGACGCCCACAATAGGAGCTAAATTTTGAGTGGATGGCCACGCAGATGGTAAAGATTAGGGTATGAAATACTCTCTGCCTGACATTCATGAAAACACATGCTGCTGGTTATCCTTCTGCCACGTTTCTTGTAATATTTCATAGTTGGATTTTCCTCTTCTACTCATGGACTAATTCTGAACTATTTTCAGGGCTTTGTCTTCAACCCTCTTTGTTGATTCTTATAATTCCTCAAAAGTAATATCCTTCATTCCTATGACTTTAAATGCTACCTTTATGTAGATAACTTCCAAATTTATATTATCGACAGTTGCATACCCTCTAAGCTTCAGGCCTATATACCCAATTACATACTCCTTTTCTCCATCTGAATGTCTCATAGGTATTCCCAAACTTGTCTGCTCAAATCTGAAAATGGGTTTCCTCTTAAAACCTGGATTTTCCCCACTCATTGCCATTGAAATTTCTGCCACTAATCAGTTGCTGATGCCAGGACTCTGGGGTTTTTCCATAATGACTTTTTCCCTGCTAACATCAAATCCGTTAAAATCTCTTACTGGCTTCACCTCCAAAAGTATATTTTGAATCTATCTCACCTCTCCCATTAGTTCCATCATCACTGTTGACCTGGTCCACGGTGAAAACTTCCCTCGATACTTCTCTGTGGTATGGTTTAAATATGTTCCCCCAGAAAAGTATGTTATGGAGACTGAATCCCCAATGCAATGGTATTAAGAAGTGTGAACATTGATGGTATTAAGATTATGTCATGAGGCAGAGCCTCCCTCACTAATGGATTGTTGCCATTTTCAATCGAGTGGATTCCTAATGAAAGGACAAGTTTTGTCTCCTTCTCTCTCACACAAACACTCTCTGTCTCTTTCTCTTGCCCTCTTCTCTCTCTCTCTCTCTCTCTCTCTCTCTCTCTCTCTCTCTCTCACCCTTTGCCATGAAATGATGCATCAAGAAGGTGCCAGATTCTGGTCCCTCAGTCTTAGATGTTCTATCCTTCAGAACAATGAGCCAAATAAATCTCTGTTTATTATGAAATAGCCTGTGGCATTCTGGTATGGCACCACAAAATAAGACAGAAAATTGGTACAAGAGTAACTAGAGTATGGCTGTAACAAATACATAAAAATGTGAAAACATCTTTTAAACTGGTTAATGGGCAGAAGCTGGAAGTCTGAAGGAGCAGACTAGAAAACGCCAAAATTTCCCTGATCAGATTTTAAGCACAATTCTGATGAGGTGTCAAAAGAATAGAATAACTGTAGGAAAACTACGGAACTTCTTAGAGATTACTTAAAGTGATCATGATCAGGTTGTTAGTAGAAATATGGATAGGAAATGCAGCTCTTATAAAGTCTTGGATGGAAATGAGCACTATCTTATTGGAAACTGGAGCAAATGCCATTTTTATGATAGAGTTGCAAAGAAACCAAAAACAAAAACAAACAAAAAAAGAAAATCCTGGCATAACTGTGTCCATGTCCTAGGGCTTTATGGAATGCAGAATTTAAGAGCAATAAACTAGGATATCTAGTAGAAAAAAATTCTAAGCAAAATATTAAAGGAGCTTCATGGCTTCCTTTAACTACATACAATAAAATGAGACTGGATAGAAATGACTTAAAGACAGACTTTATAATGAAAAGGGAAGCAGAATACAAAGCTTTGGAAAATTTGCAGCCTGGTCATGTAAAAACCAAACAAAACAAAACATATAAGGGTGTCACCAAGGGGAACATTGACAAAGAGATTTGTTAATGGAAAAAACTAACTCTGTACAATGTTCTAAAGAGGTTTATTCTGAGTCAATATTAGTGTCCATAGCCTGAGAAAACAGCCTCAGAAGGGCCTGCAGAAGTGCATCTGAGGCAGTTTGGATTACAGTTTGGTTTTATACATTTTCGAGAAGCAACAGTTATAGGCAAAAACATAAATCAATACATGGAAGGTATACATTGGTTTGGCCCCAAAAGGCTGGACATCTTGAAGCAGGGGCTCGCAGGTTATAGGTGGATTCAGAGATTCTTTTCTTTACAATTGACTAAGGGAGTAAGGCTCTGTCTAATACTTAGAGTCAGTAGAAACATATGTTTTTAGTTAAGAATGCTGTGTAGCAAGATTGATGGCCTGCAGGTATGACTTAACCCTTGCCTTGCATGGCATTAGGCTTTATTTTTAATTTGTTATCTTACTGCCACAGAGTCTGTTTTGTCAGTCTTGTTTCTGTTTTAATATTAATGCTGGTTAGTTGTGCCTAAAGCTCAAAAGAGAGGACATATAATGAGGCATATCTAATCTTTCTTTCCATCATTGTCAAGAACTCAGTTTTTCAGGTTTCTCTGGAGTCCCCTTGTCCAAAAGGGGGTTTATTCAGTCAGTTGGGGATTTTACTTTTAGTTTACAGATTAATACAGATAAAAGTTCAGGTGCTATTCAAGACAATGACCCCAAAGGCATATAAGGGATCTTGGAGGGAAGACTGGATTTAAGGGGTGAGCCGCACACTCCACAGGCTTGCTGCCCAGGGCCATCGTGGGACTCTGCTCTCCACATTCTGGTACAGTGCTCCTTGGCCACCCCAGTTGTCGTTCAGGTTGTTCTGGGTGCAGCTCATGCTGCTGCCAGAGGATGCAAATGATAAATCTTAGTTATGTCCATGTGGTGCTAATTCTGCAGGTTTTACAGAGTGTACAAGTTGTGGGGCTGTGACGTCTCCACTTGGATTTGAAAGGATGTAACAGACAGCCTGGGGGCCCAGGAAGAGACTTGCCACAAAGATAGAGCCACCCCAGAGTCCCCACTGGGGCAGTACCTAGTGGAGCCGTGAGAGTGGAGCTTCGATTGAAACACCAGAACAGTAGAGCTATCAGCATGCAACTCCAGCCTGGGAGAGCTTCGGGCATGATGCTTGCTGTAACCTGTGAGCGCTGCTTCATGGGCTAGTCACAACAAAGCCATGAGGCCAAGAAGCATGAGGACTTGGTGGCACAACCTTTACTTACCCCAGTGTGCCCAAAAGGTGGGTCATAGAGTTAGGAAAAATTCCGGAGCCTTAGGTTTACTGTTGGGTTTTGGACTTCAGTAGGACCTGCTACGCCTTTCTTCTGATGTATTTCTCCCTTTTAAAATGAAAATGTCTACCTTATGCCTTTCCCACCATTTGTTTTCAAATTTGATAACTTGCTTAATTTCACGGGCTCACAGCTGGAGGGTAATTTGCCTCAGAATAAATCATGCCTTGAGTCTTATCCATATCTGATTGAGATGAGGTTTTGGATTTTGGACCTTTTGAGTTGGTGCTGGAAGGATTTAGGATTTTAGTACTATTGGGATGGAATGAATATATTTTGTATGCAGAAAAGACAAAAATTTTGGAAGCCAGGGATGTAAGGTTATGGTTTGAATGTGTTTCTTAAAAAAAAAAAAAAAATTGTTAGAAACTTAATCCCAAATGGAACAGTATTTAAAAAGTGGGAAGTTTAAGAGGTGTTTAAGCTCCTTTCAATCTCATCCTCTCGCCTTCTACCATGGGATGACTCAGGAAGTGGGCTCTCAATAGATGCTGACCCTTGATTTGGGGCTTCCCAACCTCCAGAACTGTTATGGTTTGGATGTTTGTTCTTTTCAAATCCCATGTTGAAATGTAACCTCCAATGTTAGGGGTGGGGCCTGGTGGGAAGTGTTGAGTCATGAGGGCAGATCCTTCATGGATGGCTCAATGCCATTTCTTTAGTGAAGAATGAGTTCCTCTTAGTTAATTCATGTGATATCTGGTTAAGAGTCTGGGACCTTGGGAGGCCGAGGCGGGTAGAACACGAGGTCAAGAGATGGAGACCATCTTGGTAAACATGGTGAAACCCTGTCTCTACTAAAAATACAAAAATTAGCTAGGCATGGTGGCATGTGCCTGTAGTCCCAGGTACTTGGGAGGCTGAGGCAGGAGAATTGCTTGAATCTGGGAGGTAGAGGTTGCAGTGAGCCGAGATCACACCACTGCACTCCAGCCTGGCGGCTGGTAACGGAGTTAGACTCTGTCTCAAAAAATAAATAAATGAA